>NW_024057697.1:0-93383 GCF_016432855.1 Salvelinus namaycush | reverse complement strand
TTCTTCATAGGGGTTGTGTGTGTGTCTTCATAGGGGTTGGTGTGTCTTCATAGGGGCTGTGTGTGTTGTCTTCATAGGGCTGTGTGTGTGGTCTTCATAGGGGTTGTGTGTGTGTCTTCATAGGGTGTGTGTGTGTCTTCATAGGGGTTGTGTGTGTCTTCATAGGGGTTGTGTGTGTCTTCATAGGGGTTTGTGTGTGTCTTCATAGGGGTTGTGTGTGTCTTCATAGGGGCTGTGTGTGTGTCTTCATAGGGGTTGTGTGTGTCTCATAGGGGTTGTGTGTGTCTTCATAGGGTTGTGTGTGGTGTCTTCATAGGGGTTGTGTGTGTCTTCATAGGGGTTGTGTGTGTGCTTCATAGGGGTTGTGTGTGTGTCTTCATAGGGGTGTGTGTGTGTCTTCATAGGGGTTGTGTGTGTGTGTCTTCATAGGGGTTGTGTGTGTGTCTTCATAGGGGTTGTGTGTGTCTTCATAGGGGTTGTGTGTGTGTCTTCATAGGGGTTGTGTGTGTCTTCATAGGGGTTGTGTGTGTGTGTCTTCATAGGGGTTGTGTGTGTGTCTCATAGGGGTTTGTGTGTGTCTTCATAGGGGTTGTGTGTGTGTCTTCATAGGGGTTGTGTGTGTGTCTTCATAGGGGTTGTGTGTGTGTCTTCATATGTTGTGTGTGTGTCGTCATAGGGGTTGTGTGTGTGTCTTCATAGGGGTTGTGTGTGTGTCTCCATAGGGGTTGTGTGTGGTGTCTTCATAGGGGTTGGTGTTGGTGTCTTCATAGGGGTTGTGTGTGTGTCTTCATAGGGGTTGTGTGTGTTGTCTTCATAGGGGTTGTGTGTGTGTGTCTTCATAGGGTTGTGTGTGTGGTCTTCATAGGGGATTTGTGTGTGTCTTCATAGGGGTTGTGTGTGGTCTTCATAGGGGTTGTGTGTGTGTCTTCATAGGGGTTGTGTGTGTGTCTCATAGGGGTTGTGTGTGTGTGTCTTCCATAGGGGTTGTGTGTGTGTCTTCATAGGGGTTGTGTGTGTGTCTCATAGGGGTGTGTGTGTGGTGTCTTCATAGGGGTTGTGTGTGTGTCTTCATAGGGGTTGTGTGTGTGTCTTCATAGGGGTTGTGTGTGTGTCTTCATAGGGGTTGTGTGTGTGTCTTCATAGGGGTTTGTGTGTGTGTTTTCATAGGGGTTGTGTGTGTGTCTTCATAGGGGTTGTGTGTGTGTCTTCATAGGGGTTGTGTGTGTGTGTCTTCATAGGGGTTGTGGTGTGTGTCTTCATAGGGGTTGTGTGTGTGTGTCTTCATAGGGGTTGTGTGTGTGTGTGTCTTCATAGGGGTTGTGTGTGTGTGTCTTCATAGGGGTTGTGTGTGTGTCTATATGGGTTGTGTGTGTGTCTTCATAGGGGTTGTGTGTGTGTCTTCATAGGGGTTGTGTGTGTCTTCATAGGGGTTGTGTGTGTGTCTCATAGGGGTTGTGTGTGTGTCTTCATAGGGGCTGTGTGTGTGTCTTCATAGGGGTTGTGTGTGTGTCTTCATAGGGGTTGTGTGTGTGTCTTCATAGGGGTTGTGTGTGTGTCTTCATAGGGGCTGTGTGTGTGTCTTCATAGGGGCTGTGTGTGTGTCTTCATAAGGGCTGTGTGTGTGTCTTCATAGGGGTTGTGTGTGTGTCTTCATAGGGTTGTGTGTGTGTGTCTTCATAGGGGTTGTGTGTGTGTCTTCATAGGGGTGTGTGTGTTCTTCATAGGGGCTGTGTGTGTGTCTCCATAGGGGTTGTGTGTGTGTGTCTTCATAGGGGTTGTGTGTGTGTCTCCATAGGGGTTGTGTGTGTGTCTTCATAGGGGTTGTGTGTGTGTCTTCATAGGGGTTGTGTGTGTGTCCTTCATAGGGCTGTGGTTGTCTTAGGGCTGTGTGTGTGTCTTCATAGGGGTTGTGTGTGTGTCCTTCATAGGGGCTTGTGTGTGTGTCTTCATAGGGGTTGTGTGTGTGTCTTCCATAGGGGTTGTGTGTGTGTCTTCATAGGGGTTGTGTGTGTGTCTTCATAGGGGTTGTGTGTGTGTCTTCATAGGGGTTGTGTGTGTGTCTTCATAGGGGTTGTGTGTGGTCTCATAGGGTTGTGTGTGTCTCCATAGGGGTTGTGTGTGTGTCTTCCATAGGGGTTTGTGTGTGTGTCTTCATAGGGGCTGTGTGTGTGTCTTCATAGGGGTTGTGTGTGTGTCTTCATAGGGGTGTGTGTGTGTCTTCATAGGGGTTGTGTGTGTGTCTTCATAGGGGTTGTGTGTGTGTGTCTTCATAGGGGTGTGTGTGTGTCTTCATAGGGGTTGTGTGTGTGTCTTCATAGGGGTTGTGTGTGTCTTCATAGGGGTTGTGTGTGTGTGTCTTCATAGGGGGTGTGTGTGTCTTCATAGGGGTTGTGTGTGTGTCTTCCATAGGGGTGTGTGTGTGTCTCCATAGGGGTTGTGTGTGTGTGTCTCCATAGGGTTGTGTGTGTGTCTTCATAGGGGGTTTGTGTGTGTCTCCATAGGGGTTGTGTGTGTGTCTTCATAGGGGTTGTGTGTGTGTCTTCATAGGGGTTGTGTGTGTGTCTTCATAGGGGTTTGTGTGTGTCTTCATAGGGGTTGTGTGTGGTGTCTTCATAGGGGTTGTGTGTGTGTCTTCATAGGGGTTGTGTGTGTGTCTTCATAGGGGTTGTGTGTGTGTCTTCATAGGGGTTGTGTGTGTGTCTTCATAGGGGTTGTGTGTGTGTCTTCATAGGGGTTGTGTGTGTGTCTTCATAGGGGTTGTGTGTGTGTGTCTTCATAGGGGTTGTGTGTGTGTGTCTTCATAGGGGTTGTGTGTGTGTGTCTTCATAGGGTTGTCTTCATAGGGGTTGTGTGTGTGTGTCTTCATAGGGGCTGTGTGTGTGTCTTCATAGGGGTTGTGTGTGTGTCTTCATAGGGGTTGTGTGTGTGTTTTCATAGGGGTTTGTGTGTGTGTCTTCATAGGGGTTGTGTGTGTGTCTTCATAGGGGTTGTGTGTGTGTGTCTTCATAGGGGTTGTGTGTGTGTGTCTTCATAAGGGTTGTGTGTGTGTGTCTTCATAGGGGTTGTGTGTGTGTGTGTCTTCATAGGGGTTGTGTGTGTGTGTCTTCATAGGGGGTTGTGTGTGTGTCTATATGGGTTGTGTGTGTGTCTTCATAGGGGTTGTGTGTGTCTTCATAGGGGTTGTGTGTGTCTTCATAGGGGTTGTGTGTGTGTCTTCATAGGGGTTGTGTGTGTGTCTTCATAGGGGCTGTGTGTGTGTCTTCATAGGGGTTGTGTGTGTGTCTTCATAGGGGTTGTGTGTGTGTCTTCATAGGGGTTGTGTGTGTGTCTTCATAGGGGCTGTGTGTGTGTCTTCATAGGGGCTGTGTGTGTGTCTTCATAAGGGGCTGTGTGTGTGTCTTCATAGGGGTTGTGTGTGTGTCTTCATAGGGGTTGTGTGTGTGTCTTCATAGGGGTTGTGTGTGTGTCTTCATAGGGGTTGTGTGTGTCTTCATAGGGGGCTGTGTGTGTGTCTCCATAGGGGTTGTGTGTGTGTGTCTTCATAGGGGTTGTGTGTGTGTCTCCATAGGGGTTGTGTGTGTGTCTTCATAGGGGTTGTGTGTGTGTCTTCATAGGGGTTGTGTGTGTGTCTTCATAGGGGTTGTGTGTGTGTCTTCATAGGGGCTGTGTGTGTGTCTTCATAGGGGCTGTGTGTGTGTCTTCATAGGGGTTGTGTGTGTGTCTTCATAGGGGTTGTGTGTGTGTCTTCATAGGGGTTGTGTGTGTGTCTCCATAGGGGTTGTGTGTGTGTCTTCATAGGGGTTGTGTGTGTGTCTTCATAGGGGTTGTGTGTGTGTCTTCATAGGGTTGTGTGTGTGTCTTCATAGGGGTTGTGTGTGTGTCTCCATAGGGGTTGTGTGTGTGTCTCCATAGGGGTTGTGTGTGTGTCTCCATAGGGGTTGTGTGTGTGTCTTCATAGGGGCTGTGTGTGTGTCTTCATAGGGGTTGTGTGTGTGTCTTCATAGGGGTTGTGTGTGTGTCTTCATAGGGGTTGTGTGTGTGTCTTCATAGGGGTTGTGTGTGTGTGTCTTCATAGGGGTTGTGTGTGTGTGTCTTCATAGGGGTTGTGTGTGTGTGTCTTCATAGGGGCTGTGTGTGTGTGTCTTCATAGGGGCTGTGTGTGTGTGTCTTCATAGGGGTTGTGTGTGTGTGTCTTCATAGGGGTTGTGTGTGTGTCTTCATAGGGGTTGTGTGTGTCTTCATAGGGGTTGTGTGTGTGTGTCTCCATAGGGGTTGTGTGTGTGTCTTCATAGGGGTTGTGTGTGTGTGTCTTCATAGGGGTTGTGTGTGTGTGTCTTCATAGGGGTTGTGTGTGTGTGTCTTCATAGGGGTTGTGTGTGTGTGTCTTCATAGGGGTTGTGTGTGTGTGTCTCATAGGGGTTGTGTGTGTGTCTTCATAGGGGTTGGTGTGTGTCTTCATAGGGGTTGTGTGTGTGTCTTCATAGGGGTTGTGTGTGTCTTCATAGGGGTTGTGTGTGTGTCTTCATAGGGGTTGTGTGTGTGTCTTCATAGGGGCTGTGTGTGTGTCTTCATAGGGGTTGTGTGTGTGTCTTCATAGGGGTTGTGTGTGTGTCTTCATAGGGGTTGTGTGTGTGTCTTCATAGGGGCTGTGTGTGTGTCTTCATAGGGGCTGTGTGTGTGTCTTCATAAGGGCTGTGTGTGTGTCTTCATAGGGGTTGTGTGTGTGTCTTCATAGGGGTTGTGTGTGTGTCTTCATAGGGGTTGTGTGTGTGTCTTCATAGGGGTTGTGTGTGTCTTCATAGGGGCTGTGTGTGTGTCTCCATAGGGGTTGTGTGTGTGTGTCTTCATAGGGGTTGTGTGTGTGTCTCCATAGGGGTTGTGTGTGTGTCTTCATAGGGGTTGTGTGTGTGTCTTCATAGGGGTTGTGTGTGTGTCTTCATAGGGGTTGTGTGTGTGTCTTCATAGGGGCTGTGTGTGTGTCTTCATAGGGGCTGTGTGTGTGTCTTCATAGGGGTTGTGTGTGTGTCTTCATAGGGGTTGTGTGTGTGTCTTCATAGGGGTTGTGTGTGTGTCTCCATAGGGGTTGTGTGTGTGTCTTCATAGGGGTTGTGTGTGTGTCTTCATAGGGGTTGTGTGTGTGTCTTCATAGGGGTTGTGTGTGTGTCTTCATAGGGGTTGTGTGTGTGTCTTCATAGGGGTTGTGTGTGTGTCTTCATAGGGGTTGTGTGTGTCTTCATAGGGGTTGTGTGTGTGTGTCTTCATAGGGGTTGTGTGTGTGTCTTCATAGGGGTTGTGTGTGTCTTCATAGGGGTTGTGTGTGTGTCTTCATAGGGGTTGTGTGTGTCTTCATAGGGGTTGTGTGTGTGTCTCCATAGGGGTTGTGTGTGTGTCTCCATAGGGGTTGTGTGTGTGTCTCCATAGGGGTTGTGTGTGTGTGTCTTCATAGGGGTTGTGTGTGTGTCTCCATAGGGGTTGTGTGTGTGTCTTCATAGGGGTTGTGTGTGTGTCTTCATAGGGGTTGTGTGTGTGTGTCTTCATAGGGGTTGTGTGTGTGTGTGTCTTCATAGGGGTTGTGTGTGTGTCTTCATAGGGGTTGTGTGTGTGTCTTCATAGGGGTTGTGTGTGTGTCTTCATAGGGGTTGTGTGTGTGTCTTCATAGGGGTTGTGTGTGTGTCTTCATAGGGGTTGTGTGTGTGTCTTCATAGGGGTTGTGTGTGTGTGTCTTCATAGGGGTTGTGTGTGTGTGTCTTCATAGGGGTTGTGTGTGTGTGTCTTCATAGGGGTTGTGTGTGTGTCTTCATAGGGGCTGTGTGTGTGTCTTCATAGGGGTTGTGTGTGTGTCTTCATAGGGGTTGTGTGTGTGTTTTCATAGGGGTTGTGTGTGTGTCTTCATAGGGGTTGTGTGTGTGTCTTCATAGGGGTTGTGTGTGTGTGTCTTCATAGGGGTTGTGTGTGTGTGTCTTCATAGGGGTTGTGTGTGTGTGTCTTCATAGGGGTTGTGTGTGTGTGTGTCTTCATAGGGGTTGTGTGTGTGTGTCTTCATAGGGGTTGTGTGTGTGTCTATATGGGTTGTGTGTGTGTCTTCATAGGGGTTGTGTGTGTGTCTTCATAGGGGTTGTGTGTGTCTTCATAGGGGTTGTGTGTGTGTCTTCATAGGGGTTGTGTGTGTGTCTTCATAGGGGCTGTGTGTGTGTCTTCATAGGGGTTGTGTGTGTGTCTTCATAGGGGTTGTGTGTGTGTCTTCATAGGGGTTGTGTGTGTGTCTTCATAGGGGCTGTGTGTGTGTCTTCATAGGGGCTGTGTGTGTGTCTTCATAAGGGCTGTGTGTGTGTCTTCATAGGGGTTGTGTGTGTGTCTTCATAGGGGTTGTGTGTGTGTCTTCATAGGGGTTGTGTGTGTGTCTTCATAGGGGTTGTGTGTGTCTTCATAGGGGCTGTGTGTGTGTCTCCATAGGGGTTGTGTGTGTGTGTCTTCATAGGGGTTGTGTGTGTGTCTCCATAGGGGTTGTGTGTGTGTCTTCATAGGGGTTGTGTGTGTGTCTTCATAGGGGTTGTGTGTGTGTCTTCATAGGGGTTGTGTGTGTGTCTTCATAGGGGCTGTGTGTGTGTCTTCATAGGGGCTGTGTGTGTGTCTTCATAGGGGTTGTGTGTGTGTCTTCATAGGGGTTGTGTGTGTGTCTTCATAGGGGTTGTGTGTGTGTCTCCATAGGGGTTGTGTGTGTGTCTTCATAGGGGTTGTGTGTGTGTCTTCATAGGGGTTGTGTGTGTGTCTTCATAGGGGTTGTGTGTGTGTCTTCATAGGGGTTGTGTGTGTGTCTCCATAGGGGTTGTGTGTGTGTCTCCATAGGGGTTGTGTGTGTGTCTTCATAGGGGCTGTGTGTGTGTCTTCATAGGGGTTGTGTGTGTGTCTTCATAGGGGTTGTGTGTGTGTCTTCATAGGGGTTGTGTGTGTGTCTTCATAGGGGTTGTGTGTGTGTGTCTTCATAGGGGTTGTGTGTGTGTGTCTTCATAGGGGTTGTGTGTGTGTGTCTTCATAGGGGCTGTGTGTGTGTGTCTTCATAGGGGTTGTGTGTGTGTGTCTTCATAGGGGTTGTGTGTGTGTCTTCATAGGGGTTGTGTGTGTCTTCATAGGGGTTGTGTGTGTCTTCATAGGGGTTGTGTGTGTGTGTCTCCATAGGGGTTGTGTGTGTGTCTTCATAGGGGTTGTGTGTGTGTCTTCATAGGGGTTGTGTGTGTGTCTTCATAGGGGTTGTGTGTGTGTCTTCATAGGGGTTGTGTGTGTGTCTTCATAGGGGTTGTGTGTGTGTCTTCATAGGGGTTGTGTGTGTGTCTTCATAGGGGTTGTGTGTGTGTCTTCATAGGGGTTGTGTGTGTGTCTTCATAGGGGTTGTGTGTGTCTTCATAGGGGCTGTGTGTGTGTCTTCATAGGGGTTGTGTGTGTGTCTTCATAGGGGTTGTGTGTGTGTGTCTTCATAGGGGTTGTGTGTGTGTCTTCATAGGGGTTGTGTGTGTGTCTTCATAGGGGTTGTGTGTGTGTGTCTTCATAGGGGTTGTGTGTGTGTCTTCATAGGGGTTGTGTGTGTGTGTCTTCATAGGGGTTGTGTGTGTGTGTCTTCATAGGGGTTGTGTGTGTGTCTTCATAGGGGTTGTGTGTGTGTCTTCATAGGGGTTGTGTGTGTGTGTGTGTCTTCATAGGGGTTGTGTGTGTGTCTTCATAGGGGTTGTGTGTGTGTCTTCATAGGGGTTGTGTGTGTGTCTTCATAGGGGTTGTGTGTGTGTCTTCATAGGGGTTGTGTGTGTGTCTTCATAGGGGTTGTGTGTGTCTTCATAGGGGCTGTGTGTGTGTGTCTTCATAGGGGCTGTGTGTGTGTGTCTTCATAGGGGTTGTGTGTGTGTCTTCATAGGGGTTGTGTGTGTCTTCATAGGGGCTGTGTGTGTGTGTCTTCATAGGGGCTGTGTGTGTGTGTCTTCATAGGGGTTGTGTGTGTGTCTTCATAGGGGTTGTGTGTGTGTCTTCATAGGGGTTGTGTGTGTCTTCATAGGGGTTGTGTGTGTCTTCATAGGGGTTGTGTGTGTCTTCATAGGGGTTGTGTGTGTCTTCATAGGGGCTGTGTGTGTGTCTTCATAGGGGTTGTGTGTGTCTTCATAGGGGTTGTGTGTGTCTTCATAGGGGTTGTGTGTGTGTCTTCATAGGGGTTGTGTGTGTCTTCATAGGGGTTGTGTGTGTGTCTTCATAGGGGTTGTGTGTGTGTCTTCATAGGGGTTGTGTGTGTCTTCATAGGGGTTGTGTGTGTGTGTCTTCATAGGGGTTGTGTGTGTGTCTTCATAGGGGTTGTGTGTGTCTTCATAGGGGTTGTGTGTGTGTCTTCATAGGGGTTGTGTGTGTCTTCATAGGGGTTGTGTGTGTGTCTCCATAGGGGTTGTGTGTGTGTCTCCATAGGGGTTGTGTGTGTGTCTCCATAGGGGTTGTGTGTGTGTGTCTTCATAGGGGTTGTGTGTGTGTCTTCATAGGGGTTGTGTGTGTGTCTTCATAGGGGTTGTGTGTGTGTCTCCATAGGGGTTGTGTGTGTGTCTTCATAGGGGTTGTGTGTGTGTCTTCATAGGGGTTGTGTGTGTGTGTCTTCATAGGGGTTGTGTGTGTGTGTCTTCATAGGGGTTGTGTGTGTGTCTTCATAGGGGTTGTGTGTGTGTGTCTTCATAGGGGTTGTGTGTGTGTCTTCATAGGGGTTGTGTGTGTGTCTTCATAGGGGTTGTGTGTGTGTGTCTTCATAGGGGTTGTGTGTGTGTGTCTTCATAGGGGTTGTGTGTGTGTGTCTTCATAGGGGTTGTGTGTGTGTCTTCATAGGGGCTGTGTGTGTGTCTTCATAGGGGTTGTGTGTGTGTCTTCATAGGGGTTGTGTGTGTGTGTCTTCATAGGGGTTGTGTGTGTGTGTCTTCATAGGGGTTGTGTGTGTGTGTCTTCATAGGGGTTGTGTGTGTGTCTTCATAGGGGCTGTGTGTGTGTCTTCATAGGGGTTGTGTGTGTGTCTTCATAGGGGTTGTGTGTGTGTGTCTTCATAGGGGTTGTGTGTGTGTCTTCATAGGGGTTGTGTGTGTGTGTCTTCATAGGGGTTGTGTGTGTGTCTTCATAGGGGTTGTGTGTGTGTGCAGGGGAGTGGGGGTTGTGTGTGTGTCTTCATAGGGGTTGTGTGTGTGTGTCTTCATAGGGGTTGTGTGTGTGTCTTCATAGGGGTTGTGTGTGTGTGTCTTCATAGGGGTTGTGTGTGTGTCTTCACAGGGGTTGTGTGTGTGTCTTCATAGGGGTTGTGTGTGTGTGTCTTCATAGGGGTTGTGTGTGTGTGTGTGTGTGTGTGTGTGTGTGTGTGTGTGTGTGTGTGTTCTGCATGTTCTAAGTTCCTAATGTGATGTTATGTCCAGGTGGAACCCTCGTTCGGAGCACCTGCAGCGTAAGGCCTTCCTCCTGGGTGGGAAGTCAGGCTCTCTGGATGAGCTGGAGGAGTTTGCCCAGTGCTACAGACAGAGAGGCCCCAGGGAGGAGCTCACTGTCAGGGACATCAGAGACACCGACCAGGAGTACGAGAGACTGGAGCTGCGTGAACGAGAAGGTGACCGGGATAGGGATCGAGATCGGGAATACTATCCGCCTTCTTACCGGGACAAGACGACGAAACGTGGTTACCGTGACAACAGGGATCGCGATGACCGCTCAGAGACTTGGCGAGAACGAGATCGCCAAGAGGATTGTCATGGAGATCGTCAGGGAGACCGACAACGCAGTCCGCCACTCTCGCCCAAGAAGAGACGGGGCACGTGGGACAACGAGCTGGAGCAGCGCCCCCCTAAACCCCCCGCCCCTCCTCCCCCTCCTCGCCAGAGCCCCCGGGGGCGGGACTACGATGACGAACTCCTGAGCACTCTTTTGGAGCGCAAGACCAGACGGGGTGGGGCCAGTGACAGTGGGGGTGATAGGGGCAGGGGAGGGGGGCGCAGCGAAGAGGACACGCCCTCAGACACCCCTTCTAAGGGTTCTAAGGGCTCTAAGAAGAGCAGCGGCAGTGGCGGCGAGCGTCACCATAGCCGTTGGCCTAGCAACAGGGAGGTGGAGTTGGTATTAGACTCACGGGGAGAAGACTCTCTACCCCCGTCCTGCCAGACTGCGTTAGAGCGGTTCAGAGCCGCTGAGCGCCCCTCCCCCTCCCCTCGCCCCTCCAATGGAGGCTCCACCCATTCTTCCCGCCCCTCCAACAGAGGCTCCACCCATAGCCACGCCCATACCCTACAGCAGGAGAGCGGAGAGGAGCGGGATAAGCCCCGGAAAGTGGTGAGCTACATTTAGGGTACACCCAGTATGGGTTCACTTCATCCACAGTAGAAATATACTGAAGAGATACTGTACTATAGTTGAGACTACTTATTTAGGGCAAAGATATCCCTATGCTCATACAGTACTTTAGCTAAGACTGCTTAAAGGGATACTTCAGGGTTTTGTCAATGAAGCCCTTTTATCTACTTCCCCAGAGTAAGATTAACTTGTGGATACCATTTTTATGTCTGCGTGCAGTTTGAAGGAAGATGCTAACTAGTGTTAGCGCAATTGTTAACTAGCGTTAGCGCAATGACTGGACGTCTATGGTAACTGTAGTAGTACAGTAATGCTAGTTAGCATTGGTTTGCAAAACGACTGAATGCAGACATAAAATTGGTATCCATGAGTTAATCTGACTGGGGAAGTAGATAAAGGGCTTCATTGCCAAAATCCCAAAGTATCCCTTTAAGGTAAGACAAGCGATAAGCTAATGCCCATCTTTCTCAGGTATGGAGGCTCACCTTAACAGATATACTGTGACTCAGGTGAGAAAGGAATCCGTTTTAGAAGTTATTGCACCTGTGCCTCTTAGCCAGAGAGATACGCAGAATCAAACCATAATAGGAAAAGAAGGAAAACTATCGTCAAGATCTGAACCTGAACCACTTACCTTTTCTATCGTTCCATTCTGCAACAACATCTTATTCCCTGTTTGTTTTTCTAATCTAATGGTTTACAACTGTGTTGATATGGACTTTTATGGCTCTAACTCCATTTGTCTGTAATCAGTTACAATTAAAAGGCACAGGTGATTAGATATCACATTTGTTCAACTTAACATCTTGACTACCACTACCACTACCACTACTACTACTACTACTACTACTACTACTACTACTACCACTACTACTACTACTACTACTACTACCACTACCACTACTACTACTTGGCTAATGCCAGCGTTGTGTTCAGCCTACTAACAGATTTTTTTACCTCAGTTGAAATGGCAGAGCCAGGTGAAATCTCTTTGTAACCTTTGTGACCCCAGAACCTGACCTCACTTATCCTTCTTATTCTGCCTGCTTGCTGCCCCTCAGCCAACTAACTAACAGAGCTTGGCTTGCTGCCCCTCAGCCAACTAACTAACAGAGCTTGGCTTGCTGCCCCTCAGCCAACTAACTAACATAGCATGGCTTGCTGTCCCTCAGCCAACTAACTAACAGACCTTGGCTTGCTGCCCCTCAGCCAACTAATTGACAGAGCTTGGCTTGCTGCCCCTCAGCCAACTAACTAACAGAGCTTGGCTTGCTGCCCCTCAGCCAACTAACTAACAGAGCTTGGCTTGCTGTCCCTCAGCCAACTAACTAACAGAGCTTGGCTTGCTGTCCCTCAGCCAACTAACTAACAGAGCTTGGCTTGCTGCCCCTCAGCCAACTAACTGACAGAGCTTGGCTTGCTGTCCCTCAGCCAACTAACTAACAGAGCTTGGCTTGCTGTCCCTCAGCCAACTAACTAACAGAGCTTGGCTTGCTGTCCCTCAGCCAACTAACTGACAGAGCTTGGCTTGCTGTCCCTCAGCCAACTAACTAACAGAGCTTGGCTTGCTGTCCCTCAGCCAACTAACTAACAGAGCTTGGCTTGCTGTCCCTCAGCCAACTACCTAACAGAGCTTGGCTGAGACGAGCAGGGTCTTTTCACTGTTACACTGGGCTAAATGAACACAAAGCACAGCTTCCATCACTCTGCACACACGTGACTAACGTGAAGCTCTCTTGCTGTTTTCTTTTAACAGAGCACTCTTCTTAGCAGAGACTCTCTCATAGTTTGATGCCTGGAGAGGACAGATACAGACACTGGGAAAGACACTGGGGATCATCCTCTAACCCCCCATCACCCCTCACTGGGGATCATCCTTTACCCCCCCATCACCCCACACTGGGGATCATCCTCTACCCCCCCATCACCCCACACTGGGGAGGAGAGAGGAGAGGTTCTCAGACCACACTGGGCAAGCAGAGAACACCATGGAGAGGTCAGTGACCTTGCATCCAGCAGCAGAGGGAATGGCTACCTCTGAGTGACAGGCAGTACATCCACTGGACTGACCATGGCACAGGACTTGGGACAGTCTGATCAGGCTTCAGATACACATCGATCACCATGACCTAAGAAGAAGAGTAATGTTCAGAGCTGGGACAAAGACCTCTGGATGCACAGGACAAATAGCACTGTGTGTGTGTGTGTGTATTGGTGAATGTGTGTATTGGTGTGTATGTGTATTGGTGTGTGTGTGAGACAAAGTATGGTGCTTATTCCTGTCTGCTCTTTTGTGTGTGAGAGTGAATAGTTTCTCCATCTCCCTGTCTATTCTATTCTTCTCTCTCACTAACAACACACACTGAATGACGATGTCATCCCGGAGTTTCTGTCACTGCCACCTCTACACAGTGCACGCTCTCTCTGTGAAGTCGCTGAATGATGATGTCACTCTGGAGTTTCTGCCACTGCCTGCACCACCACCACCACCACTGCCCAGTCACGGTCGAAGGCCGGCGTTGAGACAACGTTTGGGTTCTGTTGTGTGAATGGTGTGGATCCCCCATACCATTGTGTTTTTCAGTGCCATTGTAAAGCACCTATTGGCCTTGCTTGGCCTTGACTCTGTGGATAGAGGACACAGTGTTTCTTAATCATTGTGTTTAATGCAATGATACAATGTGTGTTATATCCAGTAGGTTTGGACTAGAGGGTACTACTAACAGCGCTAGTGAGAGAAACTGGAACTTTAGGGACGCAGGTAGCCTAGCGGTTAAGAGCGTTGGGCAGGTAACCGAAAGGCCGGTGGTTCAAATCCTCGAGCCGACTAGGTGAAAAGAAATCTGTAGATGTGCCCTTGAGCAAGGCACTTAACCCTAATTGCTCCTGTAAGTCGCTCTGGATAAGAGCGTCGGCTAAATGACGTAAATGTACTGGGTTGTGATTATGTGCCATCTATCCTTCGAAGACTGTATTTGGTTTATAATAGTTTTATACGTAGTTTATCAACTCTGCCTGTCATGGTGTGATTACAATGCAGTAAATGATTGTGCAAGTGTAACTGAAAGCGCTTGTGTGTATGTCTGTGTGTGTTTAAGATAAGATAACCAAGGTGTGTTTAGTTTTCTTATCAATGTTGTGTAAACTGCTAAACACACAACTTTATCTCCACTCATTAGCACTTACACACACACACACACACACACACACACACACACACACACACACACACACACACACACACACACACACACACACACACACACACACACACACACACACACACACACATTTACTGCCCTTCATGCAAACATACTGGCTGTCAACTTACCACAGCTTTCTCTTTCTTACGCCTGCAAAACTTGTAGAAGGATTCGTTACAATTGTTCATGTTTAGTGTTGTTTTTTCCACTTCTTTCAGTGTATTTATTGTTCATGGCGTTTGTGCTTTTCTATGTTATTTTCTTTCTATGTCAGTGTGTTCCTGTGTTACATTTTTCTGTCTGTCAATGAGACGGTTGTTTCACAGCCCAGCTCCCTGTCTGTCAATGAGACGTTGTTTCACTGAGTTTAAGTCATAGGCGACAGGCAACAATGGCTTTGTCTATTTATGATCATCACGTACTGACTGTTACTCTAAGAGATCTGGTAATCACACACACACACACACACACACACACACACACACACACACACACACACACACACACACACACACACACACACACACACACACACACACACACACACAGTATCTTGGAAAGTGCATGTTGGTGAACACTAAACACACACTTTAGTTGTATTTCTCCTTTAGGTTACCTTGTTATAATAACTTGTACCATAACTGGGGCTTTTTGCAATAACACTTACCGTCCATTACAAACTAATGCCTAATGAACTATTTATTATTTAACTCCAGAGATGCAGTTTAACCACAGCATTTACCTCAAACAGACAGCTTCAATCTCATTCAATAAAGTCTACTTAATCTACACATCTTCTCCACTGTCCTTCATTCAGTTTATAAGGACCTTTTGTCCCCCTTTAAGTGTTACGTCTTTATGGTAGTAAAGTATGTCTTATAAATCATTGTATTAAAGTATGTCTTGTAAACTGTGGTATGTCTTATAAACTATTTGTGAATCAACAATGTAGTTCTTATGAAGACTATATTAATGCTCTAGAAAGTCTTAATATAAGTGGGTCAGTTAATTGTTCTGTTTTCTGACACACATGTCCTCTGTTGTGTCTGAGGCGCTGGCTGTTTTCCGCCCGGCGACTCATGATGTGGCTTGGGGTTGGGAGGTTGGGGAGGGGCTGACCACTCAGCTCAGGGTTGTATGTGAGGAATGTGGTTGAGCAACTCATTCCTAGGCCTGAGAGCCTCAGAGCTTACACACACGCTAGCCTGAGAGGAGTGATGACATCACTTCTCTGAGAGGATAACAACAACTATGCCAGATAGATAATAACAACTGTCAGATAGATAACAACAACTATGTCAGATAGATAACAACTATGTCAGATAGATAATAACAACTATGTCATATAGATAACAACTATGCCAGATAGATAACAACAACTATGTCATATAGATAACAACAACTATGTCAGATAGATAATAACAACTCTGTCAGATAGATAACAACAACTATGTCAGATAGATAACAACAACTATGTCATATAGATAACAACAACTATGTCAGATACATAATAACAATAACTATGTCAGATAGAGAACAACAACTATGTCAGATAGATAATAACAATAACTATGTCAGATAGATAACAACAACTATGTCAGATAACAACAACTATGTCAGATAACAACAACTCTGTCAGATAGATAACAACAACTATGTCAGATAGTTAACAACAACTATGTCAGATAGATAACAACAACTATGTCAGATAGATAACAACAACTATGTCAGATAGATAACAACAACTATGTCAGATAGATAACAACAACTATGTCAGATAGATAACAACAACTCTGTCAGATAGATAATAACAACTATGTCAGATAGATAGACAACAACTATGTCAGATAGATAACAACAACTATGTCAGATAGATAATAACAACTATGTCAGATAGATAACAACAACTATGTCAGATAGATAATAACAACTATGCCAGATAGATAACAACCACTATGCCAGATAGATAATAACAACTATGCCAGATAGATAATAACAACTATGTCAGATAGATGATAACAACTATGCCAGATAGATAATAACAACTATGCCAGATAGATAACAACCACTATGCCAGATAGATAATAACAACTATGCCAGATAGATAACAACCACTATGCCAGATAGATAATAACAACTATGCCAGATAGATAACAACAACTATGTCAGATAGATAACAACAACTATGTCAGATAGATAATAACAATAATAACAACTATGTCAGATAGATAACAACCACTATGTCAGATAGATAACAACAACTATGTCAGATAGATAATAACAATAATAACAACTATGTCAGATAGATAACAACCACTATGCCAGATAGATAATAACAACTATGCCAGATAGATAACAACCACTATGCCAGATAGATAATAACAACTATGCCAGATAGATAATAACAACTATGTCAGATAGATAACAACAACTATGTCATATAGATAACAACAACTATGCCAGATAGATAACAACAACTCTGTCAGATACATAATAACAACTATGTCAGATAGATAATAACAACTGTGCCAGATAGATAATAACTATGTCAGATAGATAATAAAAACTATGCCAGATAGATAACAACAACTCTGTCAGATAACAACAACTATGTCAGATAGATAACAACAACTATGTCAGATAGATAATAACTATGTCAGATAGATAATAACAACTCTGTCAGATAGATAATAACAACTATGTCAGATAGATAATAACAACTATGTCAGATAGATAATAACTATGTCAGATAGATAACAACAACTATGTCAGATAGATAATAACAATAATAACAACTATGTCAGATAGATAACAACCACTATGCCAGATAGATAATAACAACTATGCCAGATAGATAATAACAACTATGCCAGATAGATAACAACCACTATGCCAGATAGATAATAACAACTATGC
Source organism: Salvelinus namaycush (assembly GCF_016432855.1). NCBI lineage: Eukaryota > Metazoa > Chordata > Actinopteri > Salmoniformes > Salmonidae > Salvelinus > Salvelinus namaycush. The sequence continues at coordinate 76,923 of NW_024057697.1, read as the reverse complement.
CAGATAGATAATAACAACTATGTCAGATAGATAACAACCACTATGCCAGATAGATAATAACAACTATGCCAGATAGATAATAACAACTATGCCAGATAGATAACAACAACTATGCCAGATAGATAACAACCACTATGCCAGATAGATAATAACAACTATGTCAGATAGATAATAACTATGTCAGCTAGATAATAACAACTCTGTCAGATAGATAATAACAATAATAACAACTATGTCAGATAGATAACAACAACTATGTCAGATAGATAATAACAACTATGTCAGATAGATAACAACAACTATGTCAGATAGATAACAACAACTATGTCAGATAGATAATAACTATGTCAGATAGATAATAACAACTCTGTCAGTTACACCCGTAGCACACAAGGGGTCTGGTTCCCGGACACAGAAGCAGCATGCTTTTAGTCTAGGGCTAAGCCCAAACTGGTTCCGGGAAACTGGCCCAAGAAGTCAAACCGCTCAGAGTTTTTTTTTCCCAATACACATAATAACATCTGGTCCATATTCGAAACCCAGGGACAGGATACAACTGAGGACTGAGCAGGAAAGAGAGTATCTGTTGTCATCCTCTGTGGATGAGAGTACAATAGCAGGAAACCACTGGTGGTAAAGCTGGGCAGGTGCAGAGTAGTGTGGGTGTGCTCATGGGAGCGAAACAATCTGTTAAGGAATTCCTAGATCCACATACCTGACCTACACAGACAGAGACACAGACGTTTGCAAGCATGCACGCACGCACGCACAAACACACACACACACTCATTGTCTATGAGTACTACCAAGTGGTGTAGTGAGAGTGGTTGGTTGGCCTGGGTGAGAGACAGGGAGTGCGTCTCAAATGGCACCCTATTCCCTGTATAGTGCACTACTTTTGACCAGGGCAAATGGCAACCTATTCCCTGTATAGTGCACTACTTTTGACCAGGGCAAATGGCAACCTATTCCCTGTATAGTGCACTACTTTTGACCAGGGCAAATGGCAACCTATTCCCTGTATAGTGCACTACTTTTGACCAGGGCAAATGGCAACCTATTCCCTGTATAGTGCACTACTTTTGACCAGGGCAAATGGCAACCTATTCCCTGTATAGTGCACTACTTTTTATTGGGGCAAATTGCACTCTATTTCCTAAATAGTGCACTACTTTTGACCAGGGCAAATGGCAACCTATTCCCTGTATAGTGCACTACTTTTTATTGGGGCAAATTGCACTCTATTTCCTAAATAGTGCACTACTTTTGACCAGGGCAAATGGCAACCTATTCCCTGTATAGTGCACTACTTTTTATTGGGGCAAATTGCACTCTATTTCCTAAATAGTGCACTACTTTTGACCAGGGCAAATGGCAACCTATTCCCTGTATAGTGCACTACTTTTTACTGGGGCAAATTGCACTCTATTTCATATATAGTGTACTACTTTTGACCAGGACAATTGCACTCTGTTTCATATATAGTGTACTACTTTTGACCAGGGCAAATTGCACTATATTTCATATATAGTGCCCTACTTTTTACTGGGGCAAATGGCACCCTATTCCCTACATAGTAAACAATTTTTGACCAGAGCCCAAAAAGTAGTGCACTACATAGGGAATATAGGATGCCATTTTGGGACAACCTGGCTCTGCTCTGAGACCTGTTGTCTCCTCAGAGTTGAACAAGCAGCCTGTCGGTCCCCAGCTGGGGGGGGACCAGGGGACCGCTGGCTCTGATCTGAGACCTGTTGTCTCCTCAGAGTTAAACAAGCAGCCTGTCGGTCCCCAGCTGGGGGTAACCAGGGAGCCGCTGGCTCTGTTCTGAGACCTGTTGTCTCCTCAGAGTTGAACAAGCAGCCTGTCGGTCCCCAGCTGGGGGAAACCAGGGGGCCGCTGGCTCTGTTCTGAGACCTGTTGCCTCCTCAGAGTTGAACAAGCAGCCTGTCGGTCCCCAGCTGGGGGGAACCAGGGAGCCGCTGGCTCTGTTCTGAGACCTGTTGTCTCCTCAGAGTTGAACAAGCAGCCTGTCGGTCCCCAGCTGGTGGGAACCAGGGAGCCGCTGGCTCTGTTCTGAGACCTGTTGTCTCCTCAGAGTTGAACAAGCAGCCTGTCGGTCCCCAGCTGGGGGGAACCAGGGAGCCGCTGGCTCTGCTCTGAGACCTGTTGTCTCCTCAGAGTTAAACAAGCAGCCTGTCGGTCCCCAGCTGGGGGGAACCAGGGAGCCGCTGGCTCTGTTCTGAGACCTGTTGGCCCCAGGCCTGTGGGGCTCTATAGGCTTTACATTCACATGGTAATGTTCTGGGGTCGCATGCTTTGTCCGATGGGAAACTATGTTCACAGGGCACTAAAACACTGCTCAGAGGTCTATATAAGACAGTGTCAAATAAGACACAAAACAGGGAGCGAGAGAAAGAGAGAAAGAGGGGGAGGGAGAGAGAGAGAGATGCTAAGCCAATGGTTGCTTAGTTTACAGGTGTTAGGCTGCTGCACTGTTTGTCATCAAACAGCTAGAATGGGATTATGTCAATCAAATGAATTAACAAGTATTATGGTGTGGACTGAATTGATTCCCACCCTCGTCTAAAACCGTCACAAAGTCAGCAACGTTTGTGTCAGCATAGGGTCTAGGCTAACAGGAATGTTGGATATAGGTAACATAGGTAACATCCAGTGGTTTCATGCTAGGCCTCCAGTCCCCTGGATCACGTCACCCGTTGTAGGCTACAGTGTCTTTGCCTTTTAAATTATATTCATCTAACATTAAAAATGAACCTTTTGAATAAATGTATTCCAAAAGAAGTAAAAACAGTTCACTGTAGGCAAATTATTGCCTAACAATGTCATGTGTAAAAAAGACCCTAAATCACCAAAAAAAAAAATATAATATTAATAGATGTAATAAAGTAATTATTTAAATATCGAATTGATTAACATATTACAGATTTACCGTCCCTTTCCTTCTGTATTCTCATGGCGGCATTTTAGTTCAAACTGTGCCCATTCTGCGGTAGGAAGCACCTGCCTACGTCACATACAGCACCTGTTTCGGGGTGGGGTCTGTCTGTCTCCGCAGCCATCAAACCAAATTCCCGAAGGATGTCGGACAAGGAAGGAGCCGTCTTCAAGACAAAACACAAGACAGACAGAACAATGGGGAGTCTGTTTAGGAGGATAATGTAGGTCTTTCCTTTTTTTATAGATAATTAATTGGACGATATAATATTTATTAGTTTAATGGATCAATCATCAACGATGAGGAGGTTGATACTGGCCGCGTTCGTCCTCTCTTCCCTACCGACAGGTGAGTTTTTGTTGATGAAAATTAGCAATTCATATTTGAATCGTTAATGTTGTCAATTCGTCCTGTTCTTGCATTAGAGCTTCGTTTCATTTAGTCGCGTCAAAAGTTTATGCTATTGTAATGTATCCATCCACAACCCAAAAAGTTCCAATGACTAGCCAGTTAGGCACGAGCCGGGGTATCGGTCACATGATGGACAGATACCGATGAGTTCTCACGATGACTCTATCAAGTTACAGTTACTGATCTTATCTAGATTTAGACCTACTCATAATGAAATACTGTAGATTGAAAATGGAATTCACCTTTTTTGAGCAAAACTCCTGTTGGTTTGGCTCCAGCTGGGGCGCTCGAGAGAGGTGGAATGGGTGTTAGTTATCCTGACATTTCACCTCAATAATTGTAATTATGGAGGGTATTCAAGGACAAGGACATAGACCCCCGACAGTTACAGAGTAACCTGACTAGCCTAAATGGCAACCTGGTCTCAGAGCATTTCGTATTATTCTGTACGTAAATCCGGGACACTCCATTTAGTGTGATATGTTATGTTTGGTATGGTTACATAAGACGAACTGTTACTTAAGGCGAAAACGAAAGTAGTGTGGGTGGGTGGGTGTATAATGAAAACATCTAGCTCTAGCAACCCAAAGGTTACGAGTTCATCACGGACAACTTCAGCATTTTAGCTAATTAGGAACTTTTCAACTACTTGCTACTTTGATCTACTTAGCATGTTAGCTAACCCTTCCCCTAACAGTGTTAGCTAACCCTTCCCCTAACAGTTTTAGCTAACCCTTCCCCTAACAGTGTTAGCTAACCCTTCCCCTAACAGTGTTAGCTAACCCTTCCCCTAACAGTTTTAGCTAACCCTTCCCCTAACAGTTTTAGCTAACCCTTCCCCTAACAGTGTTAGCTAACCCTTCCCCTAACAGTGTTAGCTAACCCTTCCCCTAACAGTGTTAGCTAACCCTTCCCCTAACAGTTTTAGCTAACCCTTCCCCTAACAGTGTTAGCTAACCCTTCCCCTAACAGTTTTAGCTAACCCTTCCCCTAACAGTGTTAGCTAACCCTTCCCCTAACAGTGTTAGCTAACCCTTCCCCTAACAGTGTTAGCTAACCCTTCCCCTAACAGTGTTAGCTAACCCTTCCCCTAACAGTGTTAGCTAACCCTTCCCCTAACAGTTTTAGCTAACCCTTCCCCTAACAGTGTTAGCTAACCCTTCCCCTAACAGTGTTAGCTAACCCTTCCCCTAACAGTGTTAGCTAACCCTTCCCCTAACAGTTTTAGCTAACCCTCCCCTAACAGTAGCCTTAATCCTTTAACCTAACTCCTAAACTCAACCTTAACCCCTAGCCTAGCTAACGTTGGCAAGCTGTCTAACGTTAACCACCTAGCTAGAATTTGTAACATATCATACTTTTAGCAAATTCCTAACATATTGTACGTTTTGCAAATTCGTAACATGTAATACGAATTGTAAGTTTTAACATATCATAGGAAATGTGTGATGGACATCCACAAATGAATACATACCATATGAAACTTAACATATCATACTAAATGGAGTGTCTCGGATTTACATACTGAATAATACGAAATGCTCTAAAACCAGGTTGTAAATGGTGGTCTATTGCCTATATCCCTCAACTCTGGACCTCAAAGCCAGTTCCACTGCGTTGTTTCAGGGCTCTCAAACTGTTCCTGGGGAGAAACCGTCCCGTAGGTTTTCACTCTAACCTTAATCTAGCACACCTGATTCTAACCAGGGTGGTTGATAAACTGAACCAGGTTAGTTACACCTGGACTTAGAGCGAAAACCTACAGGAGGGTAACTCCAGGAACAGGGTTGGAGAACCCTGTCGTACGGTAAGAGTTGAATACACCTGGCCTATACTGTAGATGTATTTTTACAATCAAAATGGAAGTTGAGTCTATTTGAATAGCATCAAACTGTTTCCTGTGGCAGGCTGTCTCTTTCTCTCAGTCACTAGTTTTTCTGGTTGAACCACTTTCAGCAGGGCTCTGTCACACACACGTACACATACTCTATCCCATTCTTTCATTCTCTCTCACATTCAATATGCTTTAACCCAATGAGTCCCACCGGAACGCCAGCGCATTTTGGTACCAACGATTCGTCTGTGATTTAACGGGGGCTGAGCTAGAGCGGTGTTTGTGAGACTAGGGCAGTCCCAATGGTTTGAGCTACAAACTATTAAAGCTAGAGCGGTGTTTGTGAGACTAGGGCAGTCCCAATGGTTTGAGCTACAAACTATTAAAGCTAGAGCGGTGTTTGTGAGACTAGGGCAGTCCCAATGGTTTGAGCTACAAACTATTAAAGCTAGAGCGGTGTTTGTGAGACTAGGGCAGTCCCAATGGTTTGAGCTACAAACTATTAAAGCTAGAGCGGTGTTTGTGAGACTAGGGCAGTCCGAATGGTTTGAGCTACAAACTATTAAAGCTAGAGCGGTGTTTGTGAGACTAGGGCAGTCCGAATGGTTTGAGCTACAAACTATTAAAGCTAGAGCGGTGTTTGTGAGACTAGGGCAGTCCCAATGGTTTGAGCTACAAACTATTAAAGCTAGAGCGGTGTTTGTGAGACTAGGGCAGTCCGAATGGTTTGAGCTACAAACTATTAAAGCTAGAGCGGTGTTTGTGAGACTAGGGCAGTCCGAATGGTTTGAGCTACAAACTATTAAAGCTATCCCTGAAAAGCTGAGACTCTCAGGAACACGCACATGTGACATGTTTAGGTCTATGACCTCACGAGCTACAGTAGAGTCGTTAGAAGGTAAGGTTCTTCCATATAGATCATAGGAAATCCCAGGACATAGTGTCTATAATACTGTAAGGGGTTCTTCTACATAGATCATAGGAAATCCCAGGACATAGTGTCTATAATACTGTAAGCGGTTCTTCTACATAGATCATAGGAAATCCCAGGTCATAGTGTCTATAATACTGTAAGGGGTCTTCTACATAGATCATAGGAAATCCCAGGACATAGTGTCTATAATACTGTAAGGGGGTCTTCTACATAGATCATAGGAAATCCCAGGACATAGTGTCTATAATACTGTAAGGGGTTCTTCTACATAGATCATAGGAAATCCCAGGACATAGTGTCTATAATACTGTAAGGGGTCTTCTACATAGATCATAGGAAATCCCAGGACATAGTGTCTATAATACTGTAAGGGGTCTTCTACATAGATCATAGGAAATCCCAGGACATAGTGTCTATAATACTGTAAGGGGTTCTTCTACATAGATCATAGGAAATCCCAGGACATAGTGTCTATAATATTGTAATAAGCTCACATAGTTGCTGTCACAAACTCCACACAGTTGTCACTGACTAGTTGGATATTCATTTCCCCAGTGAGCAAACCATTTCTGTACTTACAGCATTCATATCAATTCATTTAGATCAGGTTTTTGCTTTGGCAGACCTTATTTTTTGTATTATTTGTCAATAAAACTCATGAATACAACTGTTTATGTCAAGTAGTTTTGTGTTCTACTTGTCGCCCTGGTTGTCCTGAATATAAACTGTTGAAACACTTCATTGTGACGATAAATATCGTGCAGATCAATGAGAAGCTGATTTATACTGGGGCCTCGGGACTGATAGGGTTAATAAACAGCACTGTGTTGGTGTGTAAACAGGCCTCGGGACTGATAGGGTTAATAAACAGCACTGTGTTGGTGTGTAAACAGGCCTCGGGACTGATAGGGTTAATAAACAGCACTGTGTTGGTGTGTAAACAGGCCTCGGGACTGATAGGGTTAATAAACAGCACTGTGTTGGTGTGTAAACAGGCCTCGCGACTGATAGGGTTAATAAACAGCACTGTGTTGGTGTGTAAACAGGCCTCGGGACTGATAGGGTTAATAAACAGCACTGTGTTGGTGTGTAAACAGGCCTCGGGACTGATAGGGTTAATAAACAGCACTGTGTTGGTGTGTAAACAAGTCTCGGGACTGATAGGGTTAATAAACAGCACTGTGTTGGTGTGTAAACAGGCCTCGGGACTGATAGGATTAATAAACAGCACTGTGTTGGTGTGTAAACAGGCCTCGGGACTGATAGGGTTAATAAACAGCACTGTGTTGGTGTGTAAACAGGCCTCGGGACTGATAGGGTTAATAAACAGCACTGTGTTGGTGTGTAAACAGGCCTCGGGACTGATAGGGTTAATAAACAGCACTGTGTTGGTGTGTAAACAGGCCTCGGGACTGATAGGGTTAATAAACAGCACTGTGTTGGTGTGTAAACAGGCCTCGGGACTGATAGGGTTAATAAACAGCACTGTGTTGGTGTGTAAACAGGCCTCGGGACTGATAGGGTTAATAAACAGCACTGTGTTGGTGTGTAAACAGGCCTCGGGACTGATAGGGTTAATAAACAGCACTGTGTTGGTGTGTAAACAGGCCTCGGGACTGATAGGGTTAATAAACAGCACTGTGTTGGTGTGTAAACAGGTCTCGGGACTGATAGGGTTAATAAACAGCACTGTGTTGGTGTGTAAACAGGCGTCGGGACTGATAGGGTTAATAAACAGCACTGTGTTGGTGTGTAAACAGGCCTCGGGACTGATAGGGTTAATAAACAGCACTGTGTTGGTGTGTAAACAGGCCTCGGGACTGATAGGGTTAATAAACAGCACTGTGTTGGTGTGTAAACAAGTCTCGGGACTGATAGGGTTGATAAACAGCACTGTGTTGGTGTGTAAACAGGCCTCGGGACTGATAGGGTTAATAAACAGCACTGTGTTGGTGTGTAAACAGGCCTCGGGACTGATAGGGTTAATAAACAGCACTGTGTTGGTGTGTAAACAGGCCTCGGGACTGATAGGGTTAATAAACAGCACTGTGTTGGTGTGTAAACAGGCCTCGGGACTGATAGGGTTAACGCACAACTGAGCAAGAGGACAAGTATGTTAGAGTGTCTAGTTTGAGAAACAGACGCCTCACAAGGCAGCTTCATTAAATAGTACCCGCAAAACACCAGTTTCAACAGTGAAGAGGCGACTCCGGGATGCTGGCCTTTTAGGCAGAGTTCCTCTGTCCAATGTAATCTTTTATTTTTATTGGCCAGTCTGAGATATGGCTTTTTCTTTGCAACTCTGCCTAGAAGGCCAGCATCCCGGAGTCGCCTCTTCACTGTTGACGTTGAGACTGGTGTTTTGCGGGTACTATTTAATGAAGCTGCCAGTTGAGGACTTGTGAGGTGTCTGTTACTTAAACTAGACACTCTAATGTACTTGTACTCTTGCTCAGTTGTGCACTGGGGCCTCCCACTCCTCTTTCTGTTCTGGTTAGAGCCAGTTTGCGCTGTTCTGTGAAGGGAGTAGTACACAGCGTTGTACGAGATCTTCAGTTGCTTGGCAATTTCTCGAATGGAATAGCCTTCATTTCTCAGAACAAGAATAGACTGAAGAGTTTCAGAAGAAAGTACTTGGTTTCTGGCCATTTTGAGCATGTAATGAACCCACGAATGCTGATGCTCCAGATACTCAACTAGTCTAAAGAAGGCCAGAGTTATTGCTTCTTTAATCAGTTTCCAGCTGTGCTAACATAATTGCAAAAGGGTCTTCTAATGATCAATTAGCCTTTTAAAATGATAAACTTGGATTAGCTAACACAACGTGCCATTGGAACACAGGAGGGATGGTTGCTGATAATGGGCCTCTGTACGCCTATGTACAGTTGAAGTCGGAAGTTCACATACACCTTAGCCAAATACATTTAAACTCAGTTTTTCACCATTCCTGACATTTAATCCTAGTAAAAATTCTCTGTCTTATGTCAGTTAGGATCACCACTTGATTTTAAGAATGTTAAATGTTAGAATAATAGTAGAGTGATTTATTTCAGTTTTTATTTCTTTCATCACATTCCCAGTGGGTCAGAAGTTTACAAACTCAATTAGTATTTGGTAGCATTGCCTTTAAATTGTTTAACTTGGGTTGAACGTTTCGGGTAGCCTTCCACAAGCTTCCCACAATAAGTTGGGTGAATATTGGCCCATTCCTCCTGACAGAGTTGGTGTAACCGAGTCAGGTTTGTAGGCCTCCTTGCTAGCACACGCTTTTTCAGTTCTGCCCACAAATTGTCTATAGGATTGAAGTCAGGGCTTTGTCATGGCCACTCAGATACCCTGTAGTTGTTGTCCTTTGGCCATTTTGCCACAACTTTGGAAGTATGCTTGGGGTCATTGTCCATTTGGAAGACCCATTTGCGACCAAGCTTTAACTTCCTGACTGATGTCTTGAGATGTTGCTTCAATATATCCACATAATTTTCCTACCTCATGATGCCATCTATTTTGTGAAGTGCAGGAGGGTCCTGCAGCAAAGCATCCCCACAACATGATGCTGCCACCTCCATGCTTCACGGTTGGGATGGTGTTCTTCGGCTTGCAAGCATCCCCCTTTTTCCTCCAAACATAATGATGGTAATTATGGCCAAACAGTTCTATTTTTGTTTCATCAGACCAGAGGACATTTCTCCCAAAAGTACGATCTTTGTCCCCATGTGCAATTGCAAACCGTAGTCTGGCTTTTTTATGGCGGTTTTGGAGCAATGGTTTCTTCCTTGCTGAGCGGCCTTTCAGGTTATGTCGATATAGAACTCGTTTTACTGTGGATATAGATACTTCTGTACCAGTTTCCTCCAGCATCTTCACAAGGTCCTTTGCTGTTGTTCTGGGATTGATTTGCACTTTTCGCACCAAAGTGCGTTCATCTCTAGGAGACAGAACGCGTCTCCTTCCTGAGCGGTATGACGGCTGCGTGGTCCCATGGTGTTTATACTTGCGTACTATTGTTTGTACAGATGAACGTGGTACCTTCTGGCATTTGGAAATTGCTCCCAAGGATGAAGCAGACTTGTGGAGGTCTACCATTTTCTTAGCTGATTTCTTTAGATTTTCCCATGATGTAAAGCAAAGAGGCACTGAGTTTGAAGGTAGGCCTTGAAATACATCCACAGGTACACCTCCAATTGACTCAAATTATGTCAATTAGCCCATCAGAAGCTTCTAAAGCCATGACATAATTTTCTGGAATTTTCCAAGCAGTTTAAAGGCACAGTCAACTTAGTGTATGTAAACTTCTGACCCACTGGAATTGTGATTCACTTATAATTCACTGTAACAATCTGTCCGTAAACAATTGTTGGAAAAATTACTTATCATGCCAAAACTATAGTTTGTTAACAAGAAATTTGTGGAGTGTTTGAAAAACAAGTTTTAATGACTCCAACCTAAGTGTATGTAAACTTTCGACTGTAGATATTCCATGAAAACCTGCCGTTTCCAGCTACAATAGTCATTTACAACATCAACAATGTCTACACTCATTTAATTTAATGTTATTTTAATGGACAAAAATGTGCTTTTCTTTCAAAAACAAGAAGATTTCTAAGTGATCCCAAACTTGTGAACGGTAGTGTACATTCCCCCTTTCACATATATACATATACACACTGACATGATGTATTCTCTCCCATCAGAGGTGCAGAGCGTCCAGGTGAATGTTCCTCAGACAGAGAGGAGTACAGCTCTGTTTGCCTCCGTCATCCTGAGGTGTGACTACTCCACCTCCGCTAGCCAGCAGGATGTCCAGGTCACCTGGCGATACAAGTCCTTCTGCAAGGACCCCATCCTGGAGTATTACTCCCAAGGTTAGTTATGGACCCTGTACTAGTCCCCAGGTTGGTTATGGACCCTGTACTAGTCCCCAGGTTGGTTATGGACCCTGTACTTGTCCCCAGGTTAGTTATGGACCCTGTACTAGTCTCCAGGTTAGTTATGGACCCTGTACTAGTATCCAGGTTAGTTATGGACCCTGTCCTGGAGTACTAGTCTCCAGGTTAGTTATGGACCCTGTCCTAGTCTCCAGGTTAGTTATGGACCCTGTCCTGGAGTACTAGTCTCCAGGTTAGTTATGGACCCTGTATTATAGTCCCCAGGTTAGTTATGGACCCTGTCCTGGAGTACTAGTCTCCAGGTTAGTTATGGACCCTGTACTAGTCTCCAGGTTAGTTATGGACCCTGTCCTGGAGTACTAGTCTCCAGGTTAGTTATGGGGGAAGTGAAGAGAACTGGCCTGGAGCTGGGTTTGGGAGTTGGGCTACATGTTAACTAGTTGGGCTACATGTTAACTAGTTGGGCTACATGTTAACTAGTTGGGCTACAGTTTGACGGTGTATATAGGCAAATTCTAAGGTTGTTAGTTGTTGGGTAGAGGAGTTTGCTGTAGTGTTTTCTTCAGGTTTGTAGTGAGGCCCAAACTTCCTGTCTAACTCTAGAACCTGAAATATTAATTAAATTACTGGTGATGTACAGTAACACTCAGTCAGTCACACACACACTTCTGTATGAAACATATCTCCCTCTATAGCGTACCAGAATGCTCTGCAGCTGGGTCAGGACCCGGCCAATGACTGCCCAGACCGCCAGCGCACGGTGAGGATCATCGTCCAGAAGAGAGGCTCCAACGAGGCCATACTGGGCCCAGAGTACCGGGAACGCAAGATCTCCGTCCAGAACAGTGAGTCTAGACAGCCTTGGGTTGCAAAGTTCCAGTAACTTTCCATAAATCCCCCAGTTTGATAGAAATCCTGGTTGGAGAATTCCAGATTCCCTGCTTAAATCCCTCCTGATACCGGAAATCATCCAACCTGGGGATTTCTGGAAAAGCTGGGAATTTTAGGAACGTTACTGGAATTTTGTAACTTTAATCCAGCCACAATATTACACCTGCGTTAACTAATCAAAATAGTGGTGGAATACAACAACAATGTGAAATGATGGGAGGTTCCCAGAGGAATGGATTGAGAAACAACGTATGACTGTGTGCTCTTTGTTGCTACTCTGACATGTTTTGACGTCGTTGGGCTGTCTTCCCCCACAGAGGCTGACCTGGTGATCAATGAGATCATGTGGTGGGACAACGGAGTTTACTACTGTTCTGTGGAAGCCACAGGAGACACCAGCGGTGGCTTGGATGGCGTGATCAGCCTCATGGTCTACAGTAAGTTGACCACAACCACAGCTATGACCACAACCTGGGCCGTGTTCATAAAGCATCTCTGAGTAAGAGTGCTGATCTAGGATCAGGTCCTTCCTGTCCATGTCATCTGATTCGTTAAGAGGTCCTTCCTGTCCATTTTTATTTTATTTTTATTTCACCTTTATTTAACCAGGTAGGCCAGGTGTGAACAAGTTGTCATTTACAACTGCGACCTGGCCAAGATAAAGCAAAGCAGTGCGACAAAAACAACAACACAGAGTTACACATGGAATAAACAAACGTACAGTCAATAACACAATAGAAAAATCTATGTACAGTGTGTGAAAATGTAGTAAGATTCGGGAGGTAAGGCAATAAATAGGACATAGTGGCGAAATAATTACAATTTAGCAATTAAACACTGGAGTGATAGATGTGCAGATGATGATGTGCAAGTAGAGATACTGGGGGGCAATAGAGCAAAAAAATAAATATATATATATATATATATATATATATATATATATATATGGGGATGAGGTAGATGGGTGTGCTATTTACAGATGTGCTGTGTACAGGTACAGTGATCGATCGGTAAGCTGCTCTGACAGCTGATGCTTAAAGTTAGAGAGTGAGATATAAGTCTCCAGCTTCATTGATTTTTGCAATTTGTTCCAGTCATTGGCAGCAGAGAACTGGAAGGAAAGGCGGCCAAAGAAGGTGTTGGCTTTGGGGATGACCAGTGAAATATACCTGCTGGAGTGTGTGCTACGGGTGGGTGTTGCTATGGTGACCAGTGAGCTGAGATAAGGCAGAGCTTTACCTAGCAAAGACTTATAGATGACCTGGAGCCAGTGGGTTTGGCGACAAATATGAAGCGAGGGCCAGCCAACGAGAGCATACAGGTCGCAGTGGTGGGTAGTATATGGGGCTTTGTTGACAAAACGGATGGCACTGTGATAGACTGCATCCAATTTGCTGAGTAGAGTTGAGTAGAGTTGGAGGCTATTTTGTAAATGGCATCGCCGAAGTCAAGGATCGGTAGGATAGTCAGTTTTACGAGGGTATGTTTGGCAGCATGAGTGAAGGAGGTTTTGTTTTGTGAAATAGGAAGCCGATTCCGAGCCTAAATTTAATTTTTGATTGGAGATTTAATGTGATTCTGGAAGGAGAGTTTACAGTCTAACCAGACACCTAGGTATTTGTAGTTGTCCACATATTCTAAGTCAGAACCGTCCAGAGTAGTGTTGCTAGTCTGGCGGGCGGGTGTGGGCAGCAATCGGTTGAAGAGCATGCATTTAGTTTTACTAGCATTTAAAAGCAGTTGGAGGCCACTGAAGGAGTGTTGTATGGCATTGAAGCTCATTTGGAGGTTAGTTAACACAGTGTCCAAAGAAGGGGTAGATGTATACAGAATGGTGTCGTCTACGTAGAGGTAGATCAGAGAATCACCAGCAGCAAGAGTGACGCGAGAGTCGGCCCGAGAATTGAACCCTGAGGCACCCCCATAAAGACTGCCAGAGGTCCGGACAACAGGCCCTCCAATTTGACAAACTGAACTCTGTCTGAGAAGTAGTTGGTGAACCAGGCGAGGCAGTCATTTGAGAAACCAAGGCTGTTGAGTCTGCCGATAAGAATACGGTGATTGACAGAGTCGAAATCCTTGGCCAGGTCGATGAAGACGGCTGCACAGTACTGTCTTTTATCGATGGCAGTTATGATATCGTTTAGGACCTTGAGCGTGGCTGAGGTGCACCCGTGACCGGCTCAGAAACCAGATTGCATAGTGGAGAAGGTACGGTGGGATTCGAAATAGTCGGTGATCTGTTTGTTAACTTGGCTTTCGAAGATTTGAGAATGGCATGGCAGGATGGATATAGGTCTATAACAGTTTGGGTCTAGAGTGTCTCCCCCTTTGAAGAGCGGGATGACCGCGGCAGCTTTCCAATCTTTGGGAATCTCAGACGATACGAAAGAGAGGTTGAACAGGCTAGTAATAGGGGTTGCAACAATTTTGGCAGATAATTTTAAAAAGAGAGGGTCCAGATTGTCTAGCCCGGCTGATTTGTAGGCGTCCAGATTTGCAGATCTTTCAGAACATCAGCTGTCTGGATTTGGGTGAAGGAGAAGTGGGGAGGGGCTTGGGAAAGTTTCTGCGGAGCGTACAGAGCTGTTCGCCGGAGAAAAATGCTTATTGAAATGATCGACTATCATAGATTTATGTTTCCATGTCATCTTATTGATTAAGAGAAGCCATAGCTTATATCAGCACTAGTCCTACTGTGAAACACTTTGTAAATACGGACCCTGGTGGGAAGGGACTCTAAATGAAGTCACATGGGTATAAGTGCATGTCTGTTTCCCGACCTAGTAAGTATCATCTGATGTAATGATTTCCTGTGTTGTGGCTGCCTCCAGACTGGCTGACGGTGCTGTTCATGGTGATTGGAGCTCTGCTCCTCATCCTGCTCTTCTGTATCTGCTGCTGCCAGTGTTGTCCTCAGAGGTGCTGCTGCTACGTCCGCTGCCCATGCTGCCCACAGACCTGCTGCTGTCCTGAGAAAGGTAGGGAAGGGCCTCTCTGTCTGTCCCCGCTGCCCACAGACCTGCTGCTGTCCTGAGAAATGTAGGGAAGGGCCTCTCTGTCCCTGCTGCCCACAGACCTGCTGCTGTCCTGAGAAAGGTAGGGAAGGGCCTCTCTGTCTGTCCCTGCTGCCCACAGACCTGCTGCTGTCCTGAGAAAGGTAGGGAAGGGCCTCTCTCTCTGTCCCCGCTGCCCACAGACCTGCTGCTGTCCTGAGAAAGGTAGAGAAGGGCCTCTCTGTCCCTGCTGCCCACAGACCTGCTGCTGTCCTGAGAAATGTAGGGAAGGGCCTCTCTGTCTGTCCCTGCTGCCCACAGACCTGCTGCTGTCCTGAGAAAGGTAGGGAAGGGCCTCTCTGTCTGTCCCCGCTGCCCACAGACCTGCTGGTGTCCTGAGAAAGGTAGGGAAGGGCCTCTCTGTCTGCCCCTGCTGCCCATAGACCTGCTGCTGTCCTGAGAAAGGTAGAGAAGGGCCTCTCTGTCTGTCCCTGCTGCCCACAGACCTGCTGCTGTCCTGAGAAAGGTAGGGAAGGGCCTCTGTCTGTCCCTGCTGCCCACAGACCTGCTGCTGTCCTGAGAAAGGTAGGGAAGGGCCTCTGTCTGTCCCTGCTGCCCACAGACCTGCTGCTGTCCTGAGAAAGGTAGAGAAGGGCCTCTCTCTTCTCTCTTTCTTTTCGCTTTCTCTCACTCACACTCTCTTTCTCCCACACTTAGGCTCCATCTCACCTCTTCCTCTGTGTCTCTCTCTCTCCAGCGGTGATGCAGCACAGGATGATGAAGGATGCCCAGAGGGCCATGGGTCCATGGATGGGAGGTCAGCCTATCTACAGCCCCATGAGCCACGGCTCCTCACAGATGAACCCTCTGCTGTATGCAGGTTAGTAACACACACACACACACACACACACACACACACACAGGGAGTCACACACACACACAACAGAGCTATGCTTCTGATCTTCTAAATGTGTCTTTAACAAATCCATATTTGTCACTTATCATGGGTTTCTCTATCCCATCAGGCTCCCAATCAGGGAAGAGCATCGCCATGGCCCCCATGCCCCTCCCCCCTCCCCCATCTGGCTACAACATGCCCCCCAGTGTCCACGCTGCCAGCATCTACGGCAACCAACATCCCAGCAACAAGCAGATGCTGGACTACCTGGAGAGCCAGGTGAGGGGCATGGATGGGACCAGCCCCATGATGCAGCCCCAGCCCTACCACCAGCAGGTTCAGATCATACCCCCTCCCCCTCAGCACATGATGCCCCAGCACATCCCCTTCTCAGCGGGTCCTCCCAGCATGCTCTCTGGCCTGGACGACGGGGCCGTGGAGTACCGGGGGGTCATCCAGATGCCTCCCATCATAGAGCAGCCTGGACGAGGAGGTCGGAGAGGGGGCCAGCCACCGCTTGCTCCTAAAACACGTCCACCCAGCTCCAGAGAAAGCAGCCACAGCGAGAGTCGCTTCACCAATCACCGTGACGACCGCAGCGAAGTCAGCGGGCGCCGTTACCCGTCGCCGTCAAGGAGCCGTGGCATGTCAAGGAGCTACAGTGAAGACTTTCTGGACGGGGAGAGTCGGGAGGCGCGAGGTCGAATGGGTTCACGTGACGACCTCAGCGACAGGGTCCCTCGATCCCGCTCCAGAGACGACCTGTTCGAGGAGCAGCGTCGCGCCCCGCCTCCCAGCAACTACTCCCGCTCCCGCAGAGGGTCGTTCAGTTCAGATGAGGATGAAAACAGCAGCAGAGGAGAGGGCAGAGGTCACAGGAGAGGAGAGGGCAGAGGTCACAGGAGAGGAGGAGGAGGAGGAGAAATGTATTCGGACATCCCGCCCAGCTATTCTGAATACGAGCCGGGACAGAAACCACCAAGGAGGAATGAGCGTTACTCTGTTAAAACTCTGCTTTAGTTAGTACACTGAATAAACACTCCTAAACACACACACACAAACCACACAAACAACCCCTTCAAAAGCATTTACCATCTGACAATGGCATTTGATCCATGCCTTCAATTACACATAATCATATAATCAGGCAGATATGAAAGAATCACTCACAAAGACACACTGGTGCATACTACTTGGTTTCGTCACTGCTTCCATTCAGGGAGCCTTTAATTAATGTGTCCCACTACAGGACAAGAGTTCTGGCAGGGGCACTGTGGTCATCTGATCTGGGCTCGCACTGGCTACCTCTCCTCTCCTTCTGCTGAATGGCATTACAACAGCCCCCTCTGCTGGTTGAACGCTCTCAGTGCAGATAAGTGCCCAATCTTGACAATCTGTTGTGCAAACAAAAGCTGTGTGTGCAGTACAGTAGTCAGCCAGCCAGTGAGTCAGCCCTCAACAGTAGATGAGCAGTTGAAAGGCTCAGCATTGGGAAATCAGAGACTGTAGAAAGAGCTGAGGTTGGGCAATTTTGCAGAGCTAAGCAATTGTCTTTGGTCATCAGCCATGTTGTCGTCCTCCTTCACCTTCGCTCTCTGTTTTCCTCCATCCGCCCTACATCTCTCCATCTTGTATTATCCTAACGGGGAAAGAAAGGACTAAACGAGATAAATGAATGACAACGTATGAAAGACTTAGAAAGCACGAATGATAGCTGGCGGCATGCAATTCGACATGTCGATCTGATTTTCCAGATTCATACTCTAGAACAGGGGTGTCAAACTCATTCCACGGAGGGCCGAGTGTCTGCAGGTTTTTGGTTTTTCCTTTCAATAAAGCCCTAGACAACCAGGTGTGGGGAGTTCCTAACTAATTAGTGATGTTAATTCATCAATCAAGTACAAGGGAGGAGCGAAAACCCGCAGACACTCGGCCCTCCGTGGAATGAGTTTGACACCTGTGCTCTAGAACGTTTACAATTTCTTAAACGTTTTTGAAGTTACTACACATATCTTAAGTTGACGTTTTGAAGGGTATTTTGGTTTTATATTTTACATTTTATTTGTATCATTGCCATAACATTGTTAACAGATGAGAATAATACATAATATGCCTTATTTAATTGTTTGTCAAAAGTAAACCAGAAAACAAAATGTTCCCTGTTTGTTTTTAGCCATAGCCTATGTAGGCTTGTACTCCATGATCACTCAGGTCCCTTTCTACATGTTGTACATGTAAATAGTTTGAATTGTGCGCTCTGTCTGGACATCTTGAATATTCAGTTATGTAGGTATCGATATGACTCACGATATATCAAATGTCAGGAAAATGAGCAAAGACGATGTGCTGTTACTTGAAGTCAGTTTGCTTAGGGACTTATCCAGTTAGAGGAAGCAAAACCACCACCATATCCTCAGGGTGAACTAGGCTTTGATGTGAAGATCACAGCTGTATGATTTGATGTCTCTGGATAGAAAATGGTGGAGGTGTAAGTTACTCCCTCTTAGGGACAATGAAGGAAACGTTTTCAATAAAGTTAATTTATAGATACCTTTGTGTACAGATGTCTTCTTCACCCAACTGGTTCCCATTTCAAACATGCTGGAGGCAAATGACACACTCACACACTGACACCCAACAGGCTGGCCTATAGGACACACAGACACTAGGAAGCTCCTCCATTGTCCAGTAAGTTACACAGACATGCCTGCTTCAGACCTAATATATGATCACCTTTCTGTTGTGATCAGATTAGCTCAAGGCAATGTAAAGACAAATTGACAGAATTTGAGTAAAATTACATTCAGGGTCAAAGGCCATCCACATAAGATGTGTGCCATGGGATGTCATACTCGCTTGTGATAATTTATTCAACATAACAAAGTTAGCAGGAATTAAATGCATATTTTTTATTTAACATAATTTACCCTGTGTTGAAAATGTTTACTTGAAAAGCCACTGCTTTGCAAGAGGATTGTACAATTTGTGTAAATATTCGTCACCAAATTCGTGTGCGGCTGCGTGGCTGAAGAACACGTCGCATGAATGATGACGTTTTCGCAAAACAGGCATCGCTTTGCCACGTCGGTCTCTGTGTGCTACTAGTGACTGTAGCTAGCTACTGTTGCACTGCAAACAGACTCGTTTTTAACCGTATGTTTATTGTTGGAGGTAAACCGATATAACGTTCTGTGTGTTTATAAGTAGCACACAACCCCCGTCCCCGCTAAAGCCTATGAATATATTCCCTTTTAAGACGAGAGAAATGTTCGCTCCTGTCTCGGCTTGTCAACCCACAATTGACTGATGCATCCGTGTCCACACCATCCGCTTTTTGTCAATGTTGTGTGAGTATTCTGTTTAATTCCTGCACGAGTAGCTAATTAGCTAGCTGTTTTTGTATACAATGCATCAAATTAAACGTAATGTAGCTACCTAGGCTAGCTAACTTCCCCATTTGAAATGATGAATCCTGTAAATTGTCTCGTTTCTCCTCTATAATAACAAATAACAGTTCGACCATGTCCAATAACACACAAAAGCTAGCTAGCACTGTTCGTTAGGTAGCTTGACAATGTTACTGGAAATAACTAGCTAGCTACAAATTGCTTATACATATCTAGTTAAATGTGTAGTGAGTACAATATGTGTTTAGCTAGCTAACGTTAGCTACGTGTCTTGAAAATACAACTTTTCAACTGCTATGAGAATGTTTCATCTTCTTGAATGTTCAGCTAGTTATAAAGTAGTTAGAAATTCGATGTTCTGCCATTGGGAGTATTGCACTCTCAATACAAGTGTCAGACTTGTGTAACAGTTGCCTATAATATTGTAACAGTTTCCATTCTATCAGCCACAGTTTATCACGAACTGGCATAAAGCCGTTACTTTATTGCGCATGCCTTCTGATCTGGGCAGTTTCCGCATTTTGCTGTTGAAAAACTTCAGTTTCGATACAACACTACAGTACAGTCATACTTAAGAAAGTGTTGCCTGAGAACAGTAGCTAGCTATGTTTGCAGATAGGCTACTCTGATCTGATACGAGCATGGATAAGTAGGACGTTTTTATAGCCGTTATCACTCATCATCACCAGAAACATTAGTACGTGGAAGGACAGCCTAGCTAGTCTAAGTTGACTGGCACCTTTGCATCCCTTCCCTGCTCCTCCAGTAGTCAAGGTTATAGTGTACTGGACTAGCCAGCGACCTTTGTTTTGTGGTTGTGGGCATTGTCTGTCTCTCACTAACTCCTTCCTGTTCAGTCTCCCTTAATGGAATGACTGTGTGGATTGTTCCAGCAAACTACATTAGCCTATGTACAGCCACTAGGAAGCTCCTCAGTTATCCATACACACACACAGACACAGACACAGACAAAGGTAATGCGATAACCTGGTTTGCTTATCTCTTGTTCTATAACCGTGGCATCTACAGTAACTACGGTTGTTGTCTCTCACCTGGCTGCCATTGTAAAGTGTTTGATGAATGTGTGCTTGTACATGCATTCGATGCCTGTCTGTCTGTGTGTGTTGCCTCTCTGTGTGTGATTCCTGTCTGTTTGTCTGTGTGTGATGTTTGTCTGTGTGTGATGCCTGTCTGTGTGTGTGATGCCTGTCTGTGTGTGTGATGCCTGTCTGTGTGTGTGATGCCTGTCTGTGTGTGTGATGCCTGTCTGTGTGTGTGATGCCTGTCTGTGTGTGATGCCTGTCTGTGTGTGATGCCTGTCTGTGTGTGATGCCTGTCTGTGTGTGATGCCTGTCTGTGTGTGATGTTTGTCTGTGTGTGATGCCTGTCTGTGTGTGAGATGCCTGTCTGTGTGTGTGATGCCTGTCTGTGTGTGTGTGTGATGCCTGTCTGTGTGTGTGTGTGATGCCTGTCTGTGTGTGTGATGCCTGTCTGTCTGTGTGTGTGTGTGTCTGTGTGTGTGTGATGCCTGTCTATGTGTCTGTGTGTGTGATGCCTGTGTGTGTGATGCCTGTCTGTGTGTGTGATGCCTGTCTGTCTCTCTGTCTGTGTGTGATGCCTGTCTGTCTCTCTGTCTCTGTGTGATGCCTGTCTGTTTCTCTGTCTCTGTGTGATGCCTGTCTGTCTCTCTGTGATGTCTGTCTGTGTTTGTCTGTGTGTGATGCCTGTCTGTGTGTGTGTGATGCCTGTCTGTGTGTGTGTGATGCCTGTCTATGTGTGTGTGATGCCTGTCTCTCTGTGATGCGTGTCTGTGTCTAATGCCTGTTTGTCTCTCTGTGATATCTGTCTGTCTGTGTGTGATGCCTTTCTGTCTGTGTGATGGCTTTCTGTCTGTCTGTTTGTCTGTGTGATGCCTGTCTGTCGGTCTGTCTCTGTGTATGTGGTCTGTCTCTGTCTCTGTGTGTCTCTGTGTGTCTCTGTGTGTCTCTGTGTGTCTCTGTGTGTCTCTGTGTGTCTCTGTGCCTCTGTGCCTCTGTGTGTCTGTGTGTGCGATGCCTGTCTGTGATCAGTCTGAGGATGTAGTCTTATGTAAAGTTGCATGACCCTGGGTGCTTGACTATGGTGATGTTGTCCTACCAGTAACCTAGCCCAGGACCTATTCACCTACCTCTGTTCTATTGACTCTGTCCTAGTCTTGCCTCTTTGTCACCATCTTCCTCAGGGCTGCGTTCAGTAGGACACCATGTTCTGGAAGGTTTAGACAGAAATACATTGTTTATCCTACGTCATATCATCCTATGATGAGTAGAGACTCATTCATGGCATGTTTTTTCAGGAGACGTCTATCTGCAACGTGTACACATTCTGTCCTCTATTGGGACTGTTCTTCATTGCACCTGGGCTGTGTTCGTTAGAGCACACACCATAACAAAATGGGTTGCAATGTGCACAAGTTCAGATAGTATTCTACCTCCCTGTTTGACTCTGTTTTCTAACGTGTTGTGCCTAATGAACATGACCCTGACGTTGTTTTCTCTCTCTGTCCATCTCTCCAGTGGCCTGGCTGTGTTGGGCCGGGCTGTGAGGTGGTGCTGGTCTCTGGGTCTAGGTGGAGAGGCAGTAGCAGGGGGTGTTGAGGTGGTGCCTGGCCATGCCCGGGGGCCGCAGGGGGCCAAGTAGACAACAGCTGAGCCGCTCTGCTCTGCCCTCCCTACAGACTCTGGTGGGGGGCAGCCTCGGCAACGGACTCAGAAACAGGTTAGGATACGAACACAGATACTGTCGACACCCCTAACACACACACAGATGGGGTAAAGGAGTGTACTACAACAAGCAGACCTAACCCTCCTACCCCACCAAACACAAACAGGCCTCATGGGAAGTTAAATGTGTAGGCCGAGGCTATTTGATCTTCTGTTTTTAAAATGTTACTGTCTGCATCTACCATGAGACGGTCATAGCTTCTTCCTTCCCGTCCTGACTGTGACTTAATATTCTAACAGAATTCATCTCAGTCAAATAGATGATTGGTGTGAGTGAGGGGGGTGGAGTCAGATTATTAATACCACCCCTCTGAGGAGGAAGAAGGTATGCCAGCTTAGATCAACACCGAGGAGGAAGAAGGTATGCCAGCTTAGATCAACACTGAGGAGGAAGAAGGTATGCCAGCTTAGATCAACACTGAGGAGGAAGAAGGTATGCCAGCTCGGATCAACACCGAGGAGGAAGAAGGTATGCCAGCTCAGATCAACACTGAGGAGGAAGAAGGTATGCCAGCTCAGATCAACACCGAGGAGGAAGAAGGTATGCCAGCTCGGATCAACACCGAGGAGGAAGAAGGTATGCCAGCTCAGATCAACACCGAGGAGGAAGAAGGTATGCCAGCTCAGATCAACACCGAGGAGGAAGAAGGTATGCCAGCTCAGATCAACACCGAGGAGGAAGAAGGTATGCCAGCTCAGATCAACACCGAGGAGGAAGAGGCATAGAGATCATTTCACTTCCATTGTTCTGTTCTTTTCTCGCCACAACATGTTCTCCTTTCCCTCACTGTTAATCACATTCCTGCATTCTCCAGTAGTAGTCTGGGGGACTCGTTCTCCAGTAGTAGTCTGGGGGACTCGTTCTCCAGTAGTAGTCTGGGGGACTCGTTCTCCAGTAGTAGTCTGGCGGACTCGTTCTCCAGTGGTAGTCTGGGGGACTCGTTCTCCAGTGGTAGTCTGGCGGACTCGTTCTCCAGTGGTAGTCTGGGGGACTCGTTCTCCAGTAGTAGTCTGGGGGACTCGTTCTCCAGTAGTAGTCTGGCGGACTCGTTCTCCAGTAGTAGTCTGGGGTACTCGTTCTCCAGTAGTAGTCTGGGGGACTCGTTCTCCAGTGGTAGTCTGGGGGACTCGTTCTCCAGTGGTAGTCTGGGGGACTCGTTCTCCAGTGGTAGTCTGGCGGACTCGTTCTCCAGTGGTAGTCTGGCGGACTCGTTCTCCAGTGGTAGTCTGGCGGACTCGTTCTCCAGTGGTAGTCTGGCGGACTCGTTCTCCAGTGGTAGTCTGGCGGACTCGTTCTCCAGTGGTAGTCTGGCGGACTCGTTCTCCAGTGGTAGTCTGGCGGACTCGTTCTCCAGTGGTAGTCTGGCGGACTCGTTCTCCAGTGGTAGTCTGGCGGACTCGTTCTCCAGTGGTAGTCTGGGGGACTCGTTCTCCAGTGGTAGTCTGGGGGACTCGTTCTCCAGTGGTAGTCTGGGGGACTCGTTCTCCAGTGGTAGTCTGGGGGACTCGTTCTCCAGTGGTAGTCTGGCGGACTCGTTCTCCAGTGGTAGTCTGGCGGACTCGTTCTCCAGTGGTAGTCTGGCGGACTCGTTCTCCAGTGGTAGTCTGGCGGACTCGTTCTCCAGTGGTAGTCTGGCGGACTATAACACTCAAGCTCAAGGCCACTCCAGAACCACAACACACCAGTAACCCCAGCTTCTCTCTATGCCCCCCTCCCTCCAGAACCACAACACACCAGTAACCCCAGCTTCTCTCTATGCCCCCCTCCCTCCAGGAGCAGTAACTGTGTGGGTCTCTCTGCCCCGCCCCTCTCGGCCCTCATCACGCCGGAACCCGTCCGTCACTACCGGATCCCTGACCTCCCATTGGACAGCAGCCTGCTGTTTGAGTTCCTGCTCTTCCTCTACCTGCTGGTGGCGCTGTTTGTTCAGTATATTAATATCTACAGGACTGTGTGGTGGTACCCTTATAGTCACCCTGCTGCCTCCACCTCTCTGGTGAGTAGTAGTGAACACACACACAGAGATAACCTATAACTCTGTTGAGTTCACACACCTTCAGTCCGTTTGTTGTCTCCTCTCTGCAGAACTTCCATCTGATGGACTACCACCTGGCTATCTTCATCACAGTGATGCTGGCCAGGAGACTGGTGTGGACTATAGTGTCAGAGGTATCTCTCATTCTATATCTCTCTCTACCTCTCTACCTCTCTCACTTTATCTCTATCTATCTCTTTCTACCTCTCTCTCTATTTCTGTCTCTCTCATCTTCTCTCTTTCTACCTCTCTCTCTCTTTCTACCTCTCTCTCTTTCTACCTCTCTCTCTTTCTACCTCTCTCTCTCTTTCTACCTCTCTCTCTCTTTCTACCTCTCTCTCTCTTTCTACCTCTCTCCCTTCCTCAACTTTATCTGCCTATTCATCAGCTGTTTGTAAACTCGTTGCATCATGTTTAGTGGTGTAGTAGTAGGGATGGGAGTGAACTTGTTTCTAGTATTTAGGCCTACGCAGATCCTCCTAGTTGCATCGTTAGTGTGTGACTGGCTTCGTGTTGTTGTCTGGAATCTGGCCAGGGTTGTGTGTTTGACTGACTTGTGTCGGCTTTATATTGAGGATTGTAGTCTTGTTATGTCCCATTTAAGAGCTTAGTGTGTAGCAATGCATTGTGGTTGATTGTGCTGTCGGTGGATTGTGTTTGTATAACCTCTAACCTGTGCGTGTGTTTCTCTGTGTGTCCCCCCCCCCCCCCCCAGGCGTCTCAGACCAGTCCATGTTCCTTGGTACGGTACGTGGTTCTGATCGCAGCACGGCTCAGCCTCCTCACTCTGTGTGGCTGGGTTCTCTGTTGGACCCTGGTCAACCTGTTCAAGAACCACTCGGTGCTCAACCTGCTCTTCCTTGGATACCCGTGAGTGGCGGAGTTACCAGAGGTTTCAGACTAGTTACTGTATGACAGCAGCTCTACAGTTGGTGTCTCAGTACAGCTCTGTAGATGGTAGTCTAGTGGTTTGATTCAGAGATGGTGTTTACTGGGAAGTAGTGTGTTTTATTGTTCACCATTATCTAGTTGATCTCAGTGTCATATTCTCCATTATCTAGTTGATCACAGTGTCATATTCACCATTATCTAGTTGATCACAGTGTCATGTTCACCATTATCTAGTTGATCACAGTGTCATGTTCACCATTATCTAGTTGATCTGTGTCATATTCTCCATTATCTAGTTGATCTCAGTGTCATATTCTCCATTATCTAGTCGATCGCAGTGTCATATTCTCCATTATCTAGTTGATCTCAGTGTCATATTCTCCATTATCTAGTTGATCTCAGTGTCATATTCACCATTATCTAGTTGATCGCAGTGTCATATTCACCATTATCTAGTTGATCGCAGTGTCATATTCACCATTATCTAGTTGATCGCAGTGTCATATTCACCATTATCTAGTTGATCGCAGTGTCATATTCTCCATTATCTAGTTGATCGCAGTGTCATATTCTCCATTATCTAGTTGATCGCAGTGTCATATTCTCCATTATCTAGTTGATCGCAGTGTCATATTCTCCATTATCTAGTCGATCGCAGTGTCATATTCTCCATTATCTAGTCGATCGCAGTGTCATGTTCACCATTATCTAGTTGATCACAGTGTCATGTTCACCATTATCTAGTTGATCGCAGTGTCATGTTCTCCATTATCTAGTTGATCACAGTGTCATGTTCACCATTATCTAGTTGATCACAGTGTCATATTCACCATTATCTAGTTGATCACAGTGTCATATTCACCATTATCTAGTTGATCACAGTGTCATATTCACCATTATCTAGTTGATCACAGTGTCATATTCACCATTATCTAGTTGATCACAGTGTCATATTCACCATTATCTAGTTGATCGCAGTGTCATATTCACCATTATCTAGTTGATCGCAGTGTCATATTCTCCATTATCTAGTTGATCGCAGTGTCATATTCTCCATTATCTAGTTGATCGCAGTGTCATATTCTCCATTATCTAGTTGATCGCAGTGTCATATTCTCCATTATCTAGTTGATCGCAGTGTCATATTCTCCATTATCTAGTCGATCGCAGTGTCATATTCACCATTATCTAGTTGATCGCAGTGTCATATTCTCCATTATCTAGTTGATCGCAGTGTCATATTCTCCATTATCTAGTTGATCGCAGTGTCATATTCTCCATTATCTAGTTGATCACAGTGTCATATTCACCATTATCTAGTTGATCACAGTGTCATATTCACCATTATCTAGTTGATCACAGTGTCATATTCACCATTATCTAGTTGATCACAGTGTCATATTCACCATTATCTAGTTGATCACAGTGTCATATTCTCCATTATCTAGTTGATCGCAGTGTCATATTCTCCATTATCTAGTTGATCGCAGTGTCATATTCTCCATTATCTAGTTGAACTAACACATGGTTCTTTATTTCCCATTGTCCTCTCTCCCCTCTCTCTCCCCTCTCTCTCCCCTCTCTCTCTCCTCTCTCCTCTTTCTCTCTCCTCTCCCCTGTCTCTCTGTGCGTCAGGTTTGGGGTGTATGTCCCCCTGTGTTGCTTCCATCAGGAGAGTAGGGCCCAGCCAG
This sequence comes from Salvelinus namaycush, assembly GCF_016432855.1. Classification (NCBI taxonomy): domain Eukaryota; kingdom Metazoa; phylum Chordata; class Actinopteri; order Salmoniformes; family Salmonidae; genus Salvelinus; species Salvelinus namaycush. Next base: position 50,327 of record NW_024057697.1, on the reverse strand, counting down.
TGCCTTCAGACTGTGGTTACTCAGACCAGGACCTGTCCCACGGGCCCTTCTTCAGGTAAACACTCACATAAACACACACACTCCCCATATTCAGGTAAACAAATAAACAACAGACTTCAATGTTCTCTCCCCCAGCCAAACCCACCCTTCTGGTCAGAGTGGAGGACAGAACATTGACTTAAGAAATGGCAATTAAAGTTCCCTGTGAAGTGGGTGGAATCAGAGGCAGTCAGGAACTCCTCTTGATTCCTTCTCTCTCACAGCCTGGGACAGATTCCTCTTTTTGATTGTGTGAGTTTAGTCAATGGTCTTTTGAGCTGACACCCCACCTAAAGGGTGGGCATTTGAAGTACCATAGAGAGTACACTGCAAAGAGACAACAATGTGATATTCCTGTCGTGACGTTTTCATAAATGCAATAATAGTGTCATTTTAAAAAGAATGAAACTGAATAAGACAGAATAATAGTTGGTTTACGTCTTACCTGTTCTATTTCTGGGCCCGTATTAATAATGGCAGTAGGAGTGCTGGGCCCCGTATCCACAAAGAGGCTCAGAGTAGAAAATTGGTCTTAAGTGATGAGAATAGAGTATCTCCTGCTCTTATGGTTCCGAATACAAGCTATTCATGAAACCTCTAGTCATAAGAGTCCTACCTAGTTGACAGATCTTTAGGACACCAGCTGTCCTAATCAGTTAACAGTTACCAGCTATCCTAATCGGTTAACAGTCACCAGCTGTCCTAATCGGTTAAACAGTCACCAGCTGTCCTAATCGGTTAAACAGTCACCAGCTGTCCTAATCGGTTAAACCGTCACCAGCTGTCCTAATCGGTTAACAGTCACCAGCTGTCCTAATCGGTTAACAGCTGTCATCGGTTAACAGCTGTCCTAATCGGTTAACGGTTACCAGCTGTCCTAATCGGTTAACAGCTGTCCTAATCGGTTAACGGTTAACAGCTGTCCTAATCGGTTAACAGCTGGCCTAATCAGTTAACAGTTACCAGCTGTCCTAATCGGTTAACAGCTGTCCTAATTGGTTACCAGCTGTCCTAATCGGTTAACGGTTACCAGCTGTCCTAATCGGTTAACGGTTACCCGCTGTCCTAATCGGTTACCCGCTGTCCTAATCGGTTAACGGTTACCCGCTGTCCTAATCGGTTAACGGTTACCCGCTGTCCTAATCGGTTAACGGTTACCAGCTGTCCTAATCGGTTAACGGTTAACAGCTGTCCTAATCGGTTAACGGTTAACAGCTGTCCTAATCGGTTAACGGTTAACAGCTGTCCTAATCGGTTAACGGCTAACAGCTGTCCTAATCGGTTAACGGCTAACAGCTGTCCTAATCGGTTAACGGTTAACAGCTGTCCTAATCGGTTAACGGTTAACAGCTGTCCTAATCGGTTAACGGTTAACAGCTGTCCTAATCGGTTAACGGTTAACAGCTGTCCTAATCGGTTAACAGCTGTCCTAATCGGTTAACAGCTGTCCTAATCGGTTAACAGCTGTCCTAATCGGTTAACGGTTACCAGCTGTCCTAATCGGTTAACAGCTGTCCTAATCGGTTAACAGTTACCAGCAGGCTTCTTCTTTATTATGATAATCATTCTTTTAAAGCTTCTTGGTAGTAGAGCAGGGCAGTGAGTCAGTGGTACCAGCGCCATAGTCAGGCAATTGGAGTTGTTGAAAGAATGTTTTGATATTTCTGTATGATAAATCCATACATCTAGACTTAAATGCAACATTATTTTTCATTTGTCATTTTTATTACAAAAATGTACCCCTTTTTCTCCCCAATTTTGTGGTATCCAATTGGTAGTTACAGTCTTTTGTCTTATCGCTGCAACTCCCGTACGGACTCGGGAGAGGCGAAGGTCGAGAGCTGTGAGTCCTCCGAAACACAACCCAACCAAACACAATGCCCGCTTAACCCAGAAGCCAGCCGCACCAATGTGTCGGAGGGAACGCCATACACCTGGTCAGCGTGCACTACGCCCGGCCCGCCACAGGAGTCGCTAGTGCGCGATGGGACAAGGACGTCCCTGCTGGCCAAACCCTCCCCTAACCCGGACGACGCTGGGCCAATTGTGCGCCGCCCCATGGGTCTTCCGGTTGCGACAGAGCCTGGACTCGAACCCAGAATCTCTAGTGGCACAGCTAGCACTGCGATGCAGTGCCTTAGACCACTGCGATGCAGTGCCTTAGACCACTGCGCCACTCATGAGGCGACGCAGCAGTATTTTTGACAGTGATTTCACATGAGGCCTATTTCACATAATATGATAAATAATCACATATTTTTATTTGGGTTATTTCATTAACCTGTTTGGCGTGCAAGCCCGACGTCGGTACACTTATGACAACAGCCAGCTCAAAGTGCAGGGCGCGAAATTCAAAAGATATTTTTTTTAAATATTTAACTTTCACACATTAACAAGTCCAATACAGCATATGAAAGGTACACATCTTGTGAATCAAGCCAACATGTCCGATTTTTAAAATGTTTTACAGGGAAGACACTATGTAAATCTATTAGCTAACCACGTTAGCAAAAGACACCACTTTTCTTACTCCATCAGTTTTTTACTCCATCAGTAGCTATCACAAATTCGACCAAATAAAGATATAAATAGCCACTAACCAAGAAACAACTTCATCAGATGACAGTCTGATAACATATTTATTGTATAGCATATGTTTTGTTCGAAAAATTTGCATATTTCAGGTATAAATCATAGTTTACATTTCAGCTACAATCAGAAATTGCACCGAAAGCAGCCATAATATTTACAGACACCAACGTCAAATACCTAATTACTCATCATAAAACATTTCTGAAAAATACATAGTGTACAGCAATTGAAAGACAGGCATCTTGTGATTCCAGACAATATTTCCGATTTATTAAATGTTTTACAGCGAAAACAAAATGTAGCGTTATATTAGCGTAGCCACAATAGCCAGAAACACTTGGGCGCCGACGACCAGTTCACATGCACGACAGATATTAGAAATAGCATCATAAAATGTTTCTTACTTTTGGTGATCTTCCGTCAGAATGTTGGACAAGGTGTCCTTTGTCCAGAACAGTCGTTGTTTGGATCTGGAACGGCAAATTTCCCTCATCATTTAGCATGGGCACTTGCCAAGTGGCACGGATCTCTCCAACGTCAACAAAGTCAGAGAACGGAACACGGCAAAACTCCCGAAAAAATTTCAATAATCTGATTAAACTATATTGAAAAAACATACTTTACGATGATATGGTCACATGTATCAAATAAAATCTAAACCGGAGATGTTAGTCGTCCATAACGACAGCTAAACAGAAGGCAAATCCATGTCCCCTTTCGCGCGCTCCAGAAACAGGAAATGGACGGTCACGTCATACAAAGAGCTTTAATTCCACCTCAGACCAAGATAAACACGAAATTTCTTCTCTCACCGCCTCTTGACAACCAGGGGAAGGTGTATGAAGTGTACGTAGACTCTTACGTATCATGCCCATGTATAGGCAGGAAGTTGAACAGAGCATCGATTTCTGACATTCCACTTCCTGGTCAGGAAATGTGCTGCAGAATGAGTTCTGTTTCACTCAGAGAAATAATTCAAACGGTTTTAGAAACTAGAGTTTTCTATCCAATAGTAATAATAATATACATATTGTACGAGCAAGAATTGAGTACGAGGCCGTTTGAAATGGGCACCATTTAACTGGCTACTCAATACTGCCCCTTGTAGCCATAAGAAGTTTTTAACCTACATCATGTTATTTCAAGTTATCCCTTTGGAGCACAATATCACATTGTTAAAAAGGTGCCTAAATTGGACATGCCTATAAGTTGGGCAGTTGAAGGCATCTAGGGCCTATGTTAACTTTCGATTGTGTTCGGGAAAATAATTATAGACTTTTCAAACGTGTGAAAATGATATCAAACGTTTTATCATTGCAATGTTTTAATGTCACATTCACTGTGGTTGTCTGACGCATGCTATTGGGTTCACAGCGATTGATTATCCTCCATCATTGGATGTTGCCAATCATTTTAAAGATGACTTAATGGCAAAGTGGGCAAACTTAGGCAGGAAATGTCAACAACGACCAGTGAGCCATCGTATTCATACATTAAAAAAACTAATAATGAAACTATGTTTTTCTAAGGTATAATTTTGTGAAGTTGGTCTGGGAGAGGTGGAATAATTATTGTTATCGATCAATAATGACAAACCTCCTGGCATTGACAACTTAGATGGAAACTACATAGGAGTGGCTATAGAGTCAGCTACCATCCTATCTGTCAAATCTTTAATCTGAGCCTAGAGGAAAGTCTTTGTCCTCAGGCCTGGAGGGAAGCCAAAGTCATTCCGCTACCCAAGACTGGTAAAGCGGCTTTTACTGGTTCTAACAGCAGACCTATCAGCTGGCTGCCAGCTCTTACCAAACTGTTGGGGAAATTGTTTTTGACCAAATACAATGTTGTTTCTCTGTAAACAAATTAACAACAGACTTTCAGCATGCTTATAGAGAAGGGCACTCAATATGTACTGCACTGACACAAATGACTGATTGGTTGAAAGAAATTGATATTAAGAAGATTGTGGGAGCTGTACTGTTAGATTTCAGTGCAGCCTTAGATATTATTGACCATAACCTGTTGTTGAGAACTTGTGTGTTGTGGCTTTTCAACCTCTGCCATATTGTTGATTCCGAGCTATCTATCTAATAGAACTCAGAGGGTTTTCTTTAATGGAAGCTTCTCTAATGTAAAACATGTAAATTGTGGTGTACCGCAGGGCAGCTCTCTAGGACTTCTACTATTTTCTATTTTCACCAATGACCTGCCACTGGCATTAAACAAAGCATGTGTGTCTATGTATGCTGATGATTCAACCATATACACATCAGAAACCACGGCTAGTGAAGTCACTGAAACCCTTAAAGAGTTGCAGTCTGTTTTGGAATGGGTGGCCAGTAATAAACTGGTCCTGAACATCTCTAAAACTAAGAGCATTGTATTTGGTACAAATCATTCCCTAACTGCTAGACCTCAGCTGAATCTGGTAATGAATGGTGTGGCTGTTGAACAAGTTGAGACAAAATTAGATGGCGTTACCTTTGATTTGTAAACTGTCATGGTCAAAACATATAGATTTAATGGTTGTAAAGATGGGGAGAAGCTTAGCCGTAATAAAGAGATGCTCTGCTTTTTTGACACCACACTCCACAAAGCAAGTCCTGCAGGTTCTAGTTGGATCTTATCTTGATTATTGTCCAGTCATGTGGTCAAGTGCTACAAAGAAAAACCTAGTTAAGCTGCAGCTGGCCCAGAACAGAGCAGAACGTCTTGCTCTTCATTGTAACCAGAGGGATAATATTAAAACTATGCATGCCAGTCTCTCTTGGCTAAGAGCTGAGGAAAGACTGACTGCTAGGGCTGGGCGGTGTACCGTAGTTTACTATATACCGGTATTGATGCACGGACCGGTTTGGGTTTTTACTTTACCTACTGTAACGGTATTTGAATGTTTGGTTTGTTAAATATGATACGCCGTGTGACACACACTCTTACCCCACCAGACATGCCACCAGGAGGCTTTTCACAGTTCCCAGGTCCAGAACATATTCAAGGAAACGTACAGTATTATACAGAGCCATGAGTGCATGGAACTCCCATCTCATTTAAAAAAAAAAAATGTATTTTTATTTCACCTTTATTTAACCAGGTAGTTCAGTTGAGAGCAAGTTCTCATTTACAACTGCGACATGGCCAAGATAAAGCAAAGCAGTGCGACACAAACAACAACACAGAGTTACACATGGAATAAACAAACATGCAGTCAATAACACAATAGAAAAGTCTATATACAGTGTGTGCAAATGAGGTAAGATAAGGGAGGTAAGGCAATAAATCGGCCATAGTGGCGAAATAATTACAATTTAGCAATTAAACACTGGAGTGATAGATGTGCAGAAGATGAATGTGCAAGTAGGGACACTGGGGTGCAAAGGAGATTACAAAAAATAATAACAGTATGGGGATGAGGTAGTTGGATGGGCTATTTACAGGTGCAGTGATCTGTGAGCTGCTCTGACAGCTGGTGCTTAAAATTCGAGAGGGAAATATGAGTCTCCAGCTTCAGTGATTTTTGCAATTCGTTCCAGTCATTGGCAGCAGAGAACTGGAAGGAAAGGCGGCCAAAGGAGTTATTGGCTTTGGTGGGTGCTGCTATGGTGACCAGTGAGCTCAGATAAGGTGGGGCTTTACTGAGCAAAGATTTATAGATGACCTGCATCCAGTGGGTTTGGCGACGAATATGAAGCGATGGCCAGCCAACGAGAGCATACAGGTCGCAGTGGTGGGTAGTATATGGGGCTTTGGATGGCAACGGATGGTAGACTGATAGACTGCATCCAATTTGCTGAGTAGTGTTGGAGGCTATTTTGTAAATGACATCGCCGAAGTCGAGGATCAGTAGGATAGTCAGTTTTACGAGGGTATGTTTGGCAGCATGAGTGAAGGATGCTTTGTTGTGAAATAGGAAGCCGATTCTAGATTTAATTTTGGAGATGCTTAATGTGAGTCTGGAAGGAGAGTTTACAATCTAACCAGACACCTAGGTATATTTATAATACCTTTATTTAACTAGGCAAGTCAGTTAACTTTTACTGCCTCAGAAACCCGGATCCGGGATCACCCCCCACCCCCCCCCACACTGATTAGCATCACTAGCATAGCGTCACATTTAAATAGTAGCATCTAAATATCATTAAATCACAAGTCCAAGACACCAAATGAAAGATACAGATCTTGTGAATAAAGTCACCATTTCAGATTTTTAAAATGTTTTACAGGGAAGACAAAATATGTAAATCTATTAGCTAACCATGTTAGCAAAAGACACCCTTTTTCTTTGTCCACCATTTTTTCTCAACACCAGTAGCTATCACCAATTCGGCTAAACTAAGATATTGATAGCCACTAACCAAGAAAAAACCTCATCAGATGACAGTCTGATAACATATTTATGGTATAGGATAGGTTTTGTTAGAAAAATGTGCATATTTCAGGTATAAATCATAGTTTGCCATTGCAGCCACCATCACAAATCTCACCAAAGCGACTAGAATTACTACAGAGAGCAACGTGTATGACCAATTTACTCATCATAAAACATTTCATAAAAATAGACAAAGCATAGCAATGGAAAGACACAGATCTTGTGATTTCAGACAATATTTCAGATTTTCTAAGCGTTTTACAGCGAAAACACAATAAATCGATAAGTTAGCATACCACATGTGCAAACGTCACCCCAGCATGAATTCAAGCCAAAGGGAGCGATATCGTTATCATCGCCAAAAGATATAAATTTTTTCACTAACCTTTTCAGAATTCTTCCGATGACACTCCTGTAACATCATATTACAACATACATATATTGTTTGTTCGAAAATGTGCATATTTAGCCATAAAAAAACGTGGTTATACAATGAAAATAGTAGCAAATCACGCCTCAAAATGTCGGACGTCATCTTTCAGAGTGATCTAGTTTAATCGAAAGCTAATCATATACTTGACTAAAAAATACAGGGTTGACAGGAATCGAAAGACAAATTAGTTCTTAATGCAATCGCTGATTTACATTTCTAAAATTATCCTTACTGTGCAATACAGGGTTCGCCAAGCGAAGGGATACAAAACAAAATGGCGCAATATGCGTTTAAAATATTTCGACAGAACAACGATTTATCATATTAAATATTTCTTACTTTGAGGTGATTTTCCATCAGATTCTTGGGCAATGTATCCTTTCTTGGGTCTAATCTTCTTGTGGTCGAAAGATGTCCTCTGTCCGTCGAAATGCCCGCTAACGTTCGACCGGGACCCCGAAACGTGCCCAAAGCTTCATAGAGCATCACATAGAAATGCATCAAAATCGCACTAAACGGATATAAATTGCTATAAAACGGTTTAAATTAACTACGTTATGATGTTTCTAACTCCTATATCGAATTAAATTACAGACGGATACATTTCACGTTGATAACCGAGCCTTTGAAAATGGCATCCGGAGGTCCCTTCCTGCGTAATGGCCAGCGTCGAAAAGGGGGCTACTCTCACTCCTTGGTCTTTTATAACCTCTGAGAGCTACGCAGAAAGCCCATTCCACTTCTCATTGGTTACTGACATCCAGGGGAAGGCGGGTGCAGTTCATGTCGTTCCATAGGATATACACAGACCTTAAAAACTGATCTGAAACCAGAGCTTCGCTCTCAGACCTTCGCACTATCTGTCATGGATTTCGCTGTAGAAAGAGTTCTGGGTCACCCACAGACATAATTCCAACGTTTTATGAAACTAGAGAGTGTTTTCTATCCAATAGAATTAATAATATGCATATTGTACGAGCAAGAATTGAGCACGAGGCAGTTTAATTTGGCGACACCCAGAAAAAATAAATGCTAACTGCTCCCCCTATTGACAAAAGGTTATTAAGAACAAATTCTTCTTTTCAATGACAGCCTAGGAACAGTGGGTTAACTGCCTTGTGCAGGGGCAGAACGACAGATTTGTACCTTGTCAGCTCGGGGATTCGATCTTGCAACCTTTCGGTTACTAGTCCAACGCTCTAACCACTAGGCTACGCTGCCGCCCCATTTGTAGTTGTCCACATATTCTAAGTCAGAACCGTCCAGAGTAGTAATGCTGGACGGGCGGGAAGGTGCGGGCAGCGATCGGTTGAAGAGCATGCATTTAGTTTTACTTGCATTTAAGAGCAGTTGGAGGCCACGGAAGGAGAGTTGTATGGCATTGAAGCTCATCTGGAGGTTAGTTAACAGTGTCCAAAGAAGGGCCAGAAGAATACAGAATGGTGTCGTCTGCGTAGAGGTGGATCAGAGAATCACCAGCAGCAGAGTGACATCATTGATGTATGCAGAGAAAGGAGTCGGCCCGAGAATTCAACCCTGTGGCACCCCCATAAAGACCAGGTCTATGAATACAGCTGCACAGTATTGTCTCTTATCGATGGTGGTTATGATATCGTTTAGGACCTTGAGCGTGGCTGAGGTGCACCCATGCCCAGCTCGGAAACCAGGTTGCATAGCGGAGAAGGTACGGTGTTTTTGAAATGGTCGGTGATCTGTTTGTTAACTTGGCTTTCGAAGACCTTAGAAAGAATAGAATAGATATATAGAATAGATATAGGTCTGTAACAGTTTGGGTCTAGTGTGTCTCCCCCTTGGAAGAGGGGGATGACCGTGGCAGCTTTCCAATCTTTGGGAATCTCAGACGATACGAAAGAGAGGTTGAACAGGCTAGTAATAGGGGTTGCAACAATTGCGGCGGATAATTTTAGAAAGAGAGAGTCCAGACAGAGTATCTAGCCCGGCTGATTTGTAGGGGTCCAGATTTTGCAGCTCTTTCAGAACATCGGCTATCTGTATTTGGGTGAAGGAGAAATGGGGGAGGCTTGGGCAAGTTGCTGTGGGGGGTGCAGGGCTGTTGGCCGGGGTAGGGGTAGCCAGGTGGAACGCATGGCCAGCCGTAGAAAAATGCTTATTGAAATTCTCAATTATCGTGGATTTATCGGTGGTAAGTGTTTCCTATTCTCAGTGCAGTGGGCTGCACTCATATAGAGCAAGTGAACAGCAAACCTGGTTTCAAAAAACGGATAATGCAACACCTCACGGCACAACGCCCCCATGTGACCTACTGGTTGTGTGTGTACTGACGTGTATGTGGAACTGGTAGATGCAGACACACTATATGTTGATGTTTTTAAATGTATCGTAATGTGTCGGACCCCAGGAAGACTAATTGGCTAATGGGGATCCTAATAAATCAAATCATGTGCAACTTGGTTAATGAGCGGCATCACTGTCTTTCCTTTGTGGTGCCTCAAACTGTCATGAGAACCGTCTCAGATCAACTTCCATGACTTGATTTTCCTCCTGGCTGAGTTTGTCTGGGCAGTGTCTTAACATCATCCCAAAACCTACTCTGAGCTGGGAGGTTTGTAAAGAGGGTTCATGCAGGGTTCATGCATAGCTTTTTATTTTTACCCATAAGAGTAGGAGTAAAATGTCTATTCTCAGCACTTCCCACCAATTTTCTACTCTGAGATACTTTGTGGATACGGGGCCCTGGTCTCCCCTGTCCTTGTAGTCTTATTCCATTATGAAAAAACTGATCCTAGATCATTCTTACTTCTCTCTTCTCCCTCCAGGCCTAAGGACTTCCTGGCGTTACTAAGGGAGAGCCTGAGAGAGCAGTTTACCACTCCAGGCCACACCCCCCACCACACCTGTCCCCAGCCCCCGTCTCCAGAACTCATCCGCAGCGAGGTGGAGGAACTCCGGAGCGACTTCAACCGTCGCATCAAGGAAGTCCTCTTCAACTCCCTCTTCAGCGCTTACTACGTTGCCTTCCTCCCCCTCTGCTTCGTCAAGGTACTAGCCCTTACCCTTACTACGTAGCCTTCCTCCCCCTCTGCTTCGTCAAGGTACTAACCCTTACTAGGTAGTCTTCCTCCCTCTGCTTCGTCAAGGTACTAACCCTTACTATGTAGCCTTCCTCCCTCTGCTTCGTCAAGGTACTAGCCCTTACCCATACTACGTTGCCTTCCTCCCCCTCTGCTTCGTCAAGGTACTAGCCCTTACCCTTACTACGTAGCCTTCCTCCCCCTCTGCTTCGTCAAGGTACTAACCCTTACCCTTACTACGTTGCCTTCCTCCCCCTCTGCTTCGTCAAGGTACTAGCCCTTACCCTTACTACGTAGCCTTCCTCCCCCTCTGCTTCGTCAAGGTACTAACTCTTACTACATAGCCTTCCTCCCCCTCTGCTTCGTCAAGGTACTAACCCTTACTACGTTGCCTTCCTCCCCCTCTGCTTCGTCAAGGTACTAACTCTTACTACATAGCCTTCCTCCCCCTCTGCTTCATCAAGGTACTAACTCTTACTACATAGCCTTCCTCCCCCTCTGCTTCATCAAGGTACTAACTCTTACTACATAGCCTTCCTCCCCCTCTGCTTCATCAAGGTACTAACTCTTACTACATAGCCTTCCTCTCTGCTTCATCAAGGTACTAACTCTTACTACATAGCCTTCCTCTCTGCTTCATCAAGGTACTAACTCTTACTACATAGCCTTCCCCTCTGCTTCATCACGGTACTAACTCTTACTACATAGCCTTCCTCCCCCTCTGCTTCATCAAGGTACTAACTCTTACTACATAGCCTTCCCCTCCGCTTCATCAAGGTACTAACTCTTACTACATAGTCTTCCTCCCTCTGCTTCATCAAGGTACTAACTCTTACTACATAGCCTTCCCCTCTGCTTCATCACGGTACTAACTCTTACTACATAGCCTTCCTCCCCCTCTGCTTCATCAAGGTACTAACTCTTACTACATAGCCTTCCTCCCCCTCTGCTTCATCAAGGTACTAACTCTTACTACATAGCCTTCCTCTCTGCTTCATCAAGGTACTAACCCTAACCCTTACTACGTAGCCTTCCTCCCTCTGCTTCATCAAGGTACTAACTCTTACTACATAGCCTTCCTCCCTCTGCTTCATCAAGGTACTAACTCTTACTACATAGCCTTCCTCCCTCTGCTTCATCAAGGTACTAACTCTAACTACATAGCCTTCCTCCCTCTGCTTCATCACGGTACTAACTCTTACTACATAGCCTTCCTCCCTCTGCTTCATCAAGGTACTAACTCTTACTACATAGCCTTCCTCCCTCTGCTTCATCAAGGTACTAACTCTTACTACATAGCCTTCCTCCCTCTGCTTCATCAAGGTACTAACTCTTACTACATAGCCTTCCTCCCTCTGCTTCATCAAGGTACTAACTCTTACTACATAGCCTTCCTCTCTGCTTCATCAAGGTACTAACTCTTACTACATAGCCTTCCTCTCTCTGCTTCAAGGTACTAACTCTTACTACATAGTCTTCCTCCCTCTGCTTCATCAAGGTACTAACTCTTACCCTTACTAGGTAGTCTTCCTCCCTCTGCTTCATCAAGGTACTAACTCTTACTACATAGCCTTCCTCCCTCTGCTTCATCAAGGTACTAAATCTTACTACATAGCCTTCCTCTCTGCTTCATCACGGTACTAACCCTAACTACATAGCCTTCCTCCCTCTGCTTCATCAAGGTACTAACCCTAACTACATAGCCTTCCTCCCTCTGCTTCATCACGGTACTAACCCTAACTACATAGCCTTCCTCCCTCTGCTTCATCAAGGTACTAAATCTTACTACATAGCCTTCCTCTCTGCTTCATCACGGTACTAACCCTAACTACATAGCCTTCCTCCCTCTGCTTCATCAAGGTACTAACCCTAACTACATAGCCTTCCCCTCTGCTTCATCAAGGTACTAACCCTAACTACATAGCCTTCCTCTCTGCTTCATCACGGTACTAACCCTAACTACATAGCCTTCCTCCCTCTGCTTCATCAAGGTACTAACCCTAACTACATAGCCTTCCTCTCTGCTTCATCAAGGTACGTCACACTTCCTCTATCTCTCTCTCCCTCTCCTTCCTACTCTCTTTCTCTCCCTCTAGCAGGTTGCTGCTTTCCTTCTCCTTCCCTCCCCGTTATCCAAGGAACTGTCAACTCTCCTGGTACTCCTCTCCCCTCCCTGTTATCCAAGGAACTGTCAACCCTCCTGGTACTCCTCCCCCCTCCCTGTTATCCAAGGAACTGTCAACCCTCCTGGTACTCCTCTCTCCTCCCCGTTATCCAAGGAACTGTCAACCCTCCTGGTACTCCTCTCCCCTCCCCGTTATCCAAGGAACTGTCAACCCTCCTGGTACTCATCTCCTCTCCCCGTTACCCAAGGAACTGTCAACCCTCCTGGTACTCCTCCCCCCTCCCTGTTATCCAAGGAACTGTCAACCCTCCTGGTACTCATCTCCCCTCCCCGTTATCCAAGGAACTGTCAACCCTCCTGGTACTCCTCCCCCCTCCCTGTTATCCAAGGAACTGTCAACCCTCCTGGTACTCCTCTCCCCTCCCTGTTATCCAAGGAACTGTCAACCCTCCTGGTACTCCTCTCCCCTCCCCGTTATCCAAGGAACTGTCAACCCTCCTGGTACTCCTCCCCCCTCCCTGTTATCCAAGGAACTGTCAACCCTCCTGGTACTCCTCTCCCCTCCCTGTTATCCAAGGAACTGTCAACCCTCCTGGTACTCCTCTCCCCTCCCCGTTATCCAAGGAACTGTCAACCCTCCTGGTACTCCTCTCCCCTGGGTCTTTGTGTGTTCACAGTTTCCTTCTTCAGTCTCCAGGTATCCTAGGTGCTGTCTCCTGCGTTTGTGTTAAGGCCCTTGAACCCTAAAACGTGGTCTTCTCTCCCCCTCCAGAGTACCCAGTACTATGACATGCGCTGGTCCTGTGAGCACCTGATCATGGTGTGGATCAATGCGTTTGTGATGCTGATGAGCCAGCTGTTACCTCCCAGCTACTGTGACCTGCTGCACCGCTCGGCAGCCCACCTGGGGCGCTGGCAGAAGCTGGAGCACGGATTCTACAGCAACGCGCCACAGCACGTGTAGGTGGTCCCCACACACACACACACACACACACACACACACACACACACACACACACACACACACACACACACACACACACACACACACACACACACACACACTTCTACAGCAACGCCCCGCAGCACGTGTAGGTGGTCCCCACACACACACACACACACACACTTCTACAGCAATGCCCCGCAGCACTTGTAGGTGGTCCCCACACACACACACACACACACACACACACACACACTTCTACAGCAACGCCCCGCAGCACGTGTAGGTGGTCCCCACACACACACACACACTTCTACAGCAATGCCCCGCAGCACTTGTAGGTGGTCCACACCACATACACACACACACACACACACACACACACACTTCTACAACAACGGCCCGCAGCACGTGTGTGTCAGTACGTAACCCGACCTTTTCTCCCGGTGAAGTAGACATATGCAGGATTTTGTTCCAACACGTCTGACTCTAATCAACTGTTCTTCAGGACTCCACCAGGTGCGTTAGAGCAGGGATGGAGTAAAGCCCTGCATAAGGAGGCTGTCTCCAGGAAGAGGGTTAGCCACCCTGCTGTCCACCAGACTCTGCTGTCTAGTCTTCTAGGCAGGGTTCTATTTGATCTGTCGGCTGTAGGATCAATCTCCACCTTTTCATTGTGTGTTGCAGGTGGTCTGAGAGTACGGTCTGGCCCCAAGGGGTGTTAGTACGCCACAGTCGTAGCCTGTACAAGGCTGTAGGACCCTACAACGTGGCCCTGCCCTCAGACGTCTCCCACGCTAGGTTTTACGTGAGTCACTGCCTTTCACTAGACCCTTTAGTGTGTATGTGTGTTTATCTGCCCATGTCCTGCCTTTCACTAGACCCTTTAGTGTGTATGTGTGTTTATCTGCCCATGTCCTGCCTTTCACTAGACCCTTTAGTGTGTATGTGTGTTTATATCTGCCCATGTCCTGCCTTTCACTAGACCCTTTAGTGTGTATGTGTGTTTATATCTGCCCATGTCCTGCCTTTCACTAGACCCTTTAGTGTGGATGTGTGTTTATATCTGCCCATGTCCTGCCTTTCACTAGACCCTTTAGTGTGTATGTGTGTTTATATCTGCCCATGTCCTGCCTTTCACTAGACCCTTTAGTGTGGATGTGTGTTTATATCTGCCCATGTCCTGCCTTTCACTAGACCCTTTAGTGTGGATGTGTGTTTATATCTGCCCATGTACTGCCTTTCACTAGACCCTTTAGTGTGTATGTGTGTTTATATCTGCCCATGTCCTGCCTTTCACTAGACCCTTTAGTGTGTATGTGTGTTTATATCTGCCCATGTCCTGCCTTTCACTAGACCCTTTAGTGTGGATGTGTGTTTATATCTGCCCATGTCCTGCCTTTCACTAGACCCTTTAGTGTGTATGTGTGTTTATATCTGCCCATGTCCTGCCTTTCACTAGACCCTTTAGTGTGGATGTGTGTTTATATCTGCCCATGTCCTGCCTTTCACTAGACCCTTTAGTGTGGATGTGTGTTTATATCTGCCCATGTCCTGCCTTTCACTAGACCCTTTAGTGTGGATGTGTGTTTATATCTGCCCATGTCCTGCCTTTCACTAGACCCTTTAGTGTGGATGTGTGTTTATATCTGCCCATGTCCTGCCTTTCACTAGACCCTTTAGTGTGGATGTGTGTTTATATCTGCCCATGTCCTGCCTTTCACTAGACCCTTTAGTGTGTATGTGTGTTTATATCTGCCCATGTCCTGCCTTTCACTAGACCCTTTAGTGTGGATGTGTGTTTATATCTGCCCATGTCCTGCCTTTCACTAAACCCTTTAGTGTGTATGTGTGTTTATATCTGCCCATGTCCTGCCTTTCACTAGACCCTTTAGTGTGGATGTGTGTTTATATCTGCCCATGTACTGCCTTTCACTAGACCCTTTAGTGTGGATGTGTGTTTATATCTGCCCATGTACTGCCTTTCACTAGACCCTTTAGTGTGTATGTGTGTTTATATCTGCCCATGTCCTGCCTTGAGATGTCCCTTTATTTACAAGTCGAACTATAAATACATGTTTATAAATAAATACCATTGTGATATTATTTATTGTGTTGTAGTTCCTTTTCCACAAGCCGTTGCGGATCCTGAACCTGTTAATCTGGATTGAGTCTAGCGTCGTCCTGTACCAGCTGTACTCCCTGCTCCGCTCTGAAAGCTGGAACCACACCCTGTCCCTGGGCCTCATCCTGTTCTGTAACTACTACGTCCTCTTCAAGCTGCTCCGGGACCGCATCGTGCTGGGCAAGGCCTACTCCTACCCTGTTACCTCCAGTACAGGGTCCAGCACTACCAACAGCACCGCCACCAACGGCCTGGGGCTCAAGTCCCAGTGACTGCCCAGGAGGGGGTTCTGGAGCTGGGGGACGTGGGTTTGGATACTCCCTGGCCTCCCTGGCTGTACGGAGGGATGGGTGGAAGGGGTGGAGGTGAGAGAGGGGGTCGGGCATGCAGCAGTGGGGTGGGAGGGACTGACTGTGAACTCATATTGTTTTGATACGGTTCTATTTTTCATGCAATGTTTATACCTATTTAAATAATATTTTATTTTGTATACTGTTTCAAAAGTAACGGCATTACGGTAGTATTGTCGTGATGTTGCCTCATGGGGCAAAGCGATTGGATGGGAGAGAGTGAGTTGTGTTCTTGATGCCATGAGGCCCCGCCCACGTGCTGTGCTAAGCTCCTCCTCCTATGCTCACCGCATTCCGACTTCCACCAAAGATGCTTAAAGAACTTCAGAGCCAATCAGAGGGATATACTATGGTTCCGGCGGCCAATCAAGGAAGAGACTTTGGCTCGGTTGCCAATCAAGGAAGCGACTGAGACCCCGCCTCTCCTTGCACACTGCCTCTTTAGAGAACGTATTCATCCCTTTACGGTGTTTTATTAGGATTCGTTTCGTAGCAAGACTGTCTGCAGTTTGTCCATGAGCGCTGACTCTGGTGCCTGTAGAACATATCCACGTCCCAAATGGCACCCTATTTCCTACATAGTGCACAGCTTTTGACCAGAGCCTTATTAGCCTAGGTTAAAAGTAGTGCACTAAATAGGGAATAGGGTATAATTTGGGACAGGCTCAATGTTTTCTTTGCATTGTCATGTTCATTCAGGTCATTAATTTACCACAAATAGCCGCTCTTCATTTCACTGTGCCTGAGAAGCGAAAAACATAGATATAGTCTGAATAGAATGGACACCACCACCGCAACAGATTGCATGGCCGTTTTTCTAGATGGGACACAAACCGCATTGAATGTGCAGACATATGTATGTGCTTTACTTTCCAGTGTGTACTTGAAATTAAATTACAAATTACACTTGGTATCTTCAATGCTACAAGTTGTGCTCAGCTGCTAGCAGTGTTATTTTAAACAGCTTGCCTTGTTGCGAGTCCCAGGTGATGATGTGGGATGAGTTCTAGTGCCATAATTGTCCGTTCATCCATTCTATTTTGTTCCTTTTCTATGAGCAGCTGATCTAGAATGATTCATGTTTTATCAACGTGCCAAAATCCCAGGTTGCCTGTATGATCATGTTTGTTCATGGGTGCGTTCCACCTTGTCTTTTAATGCAGTCCTGTTGTAGGCCCCTCAGCAGATTGCTATATCAAATGAATGATGAATGTGGTACCTGAGATGTTGTGAGATCTGATATGTGCAGGATGACTGCAATAAAGATGACCTGGAACGTTAGCTGTGTGTTTATATTTTCAGTGGGTGAGGTGGAAGATGGAGGAGGGAGACATGCTGTCCTATGGCTCACAGTGTTTGATTTTCGATGAGCATTTTTTATGCCGTTGAAATAAAATAAAAAATAAAAAGCGCTGTTAAACTGACTTGTGAAATGTGTTTCTGTTTGTCCATGAGATCGTGTCGATAAGAGATGAAACCACAAAGACCCATTTGCAAAGCCGCATTTTATTCCAAAGCATTATAAAGTTGATATATATATATATATATTGCTGAACAATTGTTTTTAAAACAGAAAAATATCTCACCCATAAAGTTTGACAGTGCAGATCATGAGTAGGTGAAGGTCAGTATGACAGAGCCAACAGTGCTGCTACGCATCAAAGTGGCCTGTAGTGTTGTGTTTGGCCCAGCAGAGGGAGCTAGGGGTATTTTACTCGGGTCCATTTGAAACACCAACAGTTTGTACTGTGACAGTCTATACCTTGAGTTGACATGTTTGAAGAGCAGGGTAGCACCTTTGGTTGATGACAGGGTTACATTCATTGGTAATAACAGTTAAAGAGATGTCCCAGCAGAGCTCTGACAATCTATAGAATTAGCAGTGAAACTGCGTCTGGTTCTCCACCAATCTCTTACACATCTTCTTGTTCCTCCTTTTATTTCATCCTTTCAGTGCATTAAATGTTCTCTTCACCATCATGACACGTTGGTCCAGGGAGTCCCTGGCCAAAGCCTTCTTCTAAAGTTCAGTCATAAGACCTTTCAGTTGTGTTTCAAAGCACAGTGTTGATCATGCAGTAAGAAGGGCACGAATACATTTGAACATTTTATTTAATGTATGATGGAAAGGGTTAGTGAGGATGTATGTATGTACAGTAGGACTTCCTGGATGTAACTGTGAGTCGTTCTAGTTGTGTGTTGGGAGGATGTCTCTGCATGCAGAACGATGGATGTATTGCTAATGAAACAGTATTAATGATGAAGTGTGTACTGCATGTGTATGAATGACATGTCAACTTCACTTCCTCAGCAAGGGAAATGAAGACCCCCTTC
The DNA here is from genome assembly GCF_016432855.1 of Salvelinus namaycush. Classification (NCBI taxonomy): domain Eukaryota; kingdom Metazoa; phylum Chordata; class Actinopteri; order Salmoniformes; family Salmonidae; genus Salvelinus; species Salvelinus namaycush. The sequence continues at coordinate 31,967 of NW_024057697.1, read as the reverse complement.
ACTTCCTCCTCCATCAATCCTCTGTGTGTGTGTGTACAGTATGTGCATGACATGTCCACCTCTTCCTCATCCTTCTCGGCAGTCTACATAGTTTCCTTTGATCCAGTAGCAGATCTGGGCGTATTTCAGAGGCGTCACCCTCACCGCCACGTTAAACTCCTGGGACGCCCCGTCTCGATCCACCCACTGGTGCCCTGAGAACACCCCGATCACCTTCCTCTCCCAGCGCCGCCTCCTCCGGTCCCACATACGAGCGTAGATCCCCGAGCCGCTGGCCCCGGGCTGGGCATCACAATGCTGGTAGAGAAGGTCCGGCGTCTCCTCTCCAGCCCGGCAGAACCGGTAGACCAGCTGGCCCGGCCGGTCGTTGTCATAGCCGGAGAACTGGACCCTGCGCCCGGGCAGTTGCTTCGCCGGTGGGGAGACGCCCAGCTTCATGTGGCGTCTTTTGTGGGCCTTCTTGAGCTCTAATAAGGCGTAGTCGTAGTCCATTCCGATGTCGTTGCCGTTGCCCTTGATCCAGCCTTTGGGCACGTGGGTGCGCTTGGCACGAATCCACTGGAACTTCATCTTATCCGGGGGTGACGGATGGGCGATGGATGCATTGGTGGCAGAGGCAGGATTGGGAGAGTCACGCTGCTTTGGCTTCAGGAAACCCACCCGGAGCTTTTGCGCCCCTTTCACGTAGTTCTTCCCGTCGTGGACGCAGTGGGCGGCGGTCAGAACGTGCCGGTCGCCCACCAGTGTTCCGGAACACCCGGTGGACAGCTTGACCGCTGCCGAAAATGGGTAGTTCAACAGGAAGTCTTGCCCTACGATGCTGAAACGCCCGTCATGGCCAAAGATCTGACGTTTGCGTCGGGAAGGCAGTGCCGGCGTGGTCTGGGGGCGGGCGGTGTACCCGTAGATCCCCACCGCGGTTTCGGTAAGGCGACCGTTGCTATGGAGCGTCTCGTATGACAGGATGCTACGCAGGTCCCAGTAGCTGGGGGGAAGAGCATTCTTGTGGCATTCTGGGTCACATGGGGAGGTGACGTCCAATCGGGCGTCAGCCTGGAAGTGGGGGGCGGGTCGGTCCTCTGTCACCTGGGGTAAGACCACGGGGACGCGCTGCAGGGGCCATTGGGGCTGGATAGGAGCCACTGGAGGGATGGAGAGGAGGAGGAAGAGGAGGGGAAGGGGGGATGGGATGGAGGGAAAAGAGGCCATGGAGGAGGGAGACCTAGAAGAGGAGAGAGGGAGAGGACAGGTGAGATGTGATGTCACTAAATACCTAGACAGGTGAGATCAAATCAAACTTTATTTGTCAAATGTGTGTAGACCTTACTGTGAAATGCTGACTGACAGGCCCTTAACCAACTATGCAGCTCAAGAACAGTTGAGAAAATATTTACCAAATAAACGAAAGTAAAAATTAACATAACAACCGAGTCAGTGTGCGGGGTACAGGTTAGTTGAGGTAATTTGTACACGTAGGTAGGGGTGAAGTGTGATGTCACTAAATACTACAGGTGAGATGTGGTGAGCTTGTAATACCTAGACAGGTGAGATGTGGTGAGCTAGTAATACCTAGACAGGTGAGATGTGGTGAGCTTGTAATACCTAGACAGGTGAGATGTGGTGAGCTAGTAATACCTAGACAGGTGAGATGTGGTGAGTCAGTAATACCTAGACAGGTGAGATGTGGTGAGCTAGTAATACCTAGACAGGTGAGATGTGGTGAGCTTGTAATACCTAGACAGGTGAGATGTGGTGAGCTAGTAATACCTAGACAGGTGAGATGTGGTGAGCTTGTAATACCTAGACAGGTGAGATGTGGTGAGCTAGTAATACCTAGACAGGTGAGATGTGGTGAGTCAGTAATACCTAGACAGGTGAGATGTGGTGAACTAGTAATACCTAGACAGGTGAGATGTGGTGAGTCAGTAATACCTAGACAGGTGAGATGTGGTGAGCTTGTAATACCTAGACAGGTGAGATGTGGTGAGCCAGTAATACCTAGACAGGTGAGATGTGGTGAGCTTGTAATACCTAGACAGGTGAGATGTGGTGAACTAGTAATACCTAGACAGGTGAGATGTGGTGAGCTAGTAATACCTAGACAGGTGAGATGTGGTGAGCTTGTAATACCTAGACAGGTGAGATGTGGTGAGCTAGTAATACCTAGACAGGTGAGATGTGGTGAACTAGTAATACCTAGACAGGTGAGATGTGGTGAACTAGTAATACCTAGACAGGTGAGATGTGGTGAGCTAGTAATACCTAGACAGGTGAGATGTGGTGAACTTGTAATACCTAGACAGGTGAGATGTGGTGAGTCAGTAATACCTAGACAGGTGAGATGTGGTGAACTAGTAATACCTAGACAGGTGAGATGTGGTGAGCTAGTAATACCTAGACAGGTGAGATGTGGTGAACTAGTAATACCTAGACAGGTGAGATGTGGTGAGCTAGTAATACCTAGACAGGTGAGATGTGGTGAGCTTGTAATACCTAGACAGGTGAGATGTGGTGAGCTAGTAATACCTAGACAGGTGAGATGTGGTGAGTCAGTAATACCTAGACAGGTGAGATGTGGTGAACTAGTAATACCTAGACAGGTGAGATGTGGTGAGTCAGTAATACCTAGACAGGTGAGATGTGGTGAGCTAGTAATACCTAGACAGGTGAGATGTGGTGAGCCAGTAATACCTAGACAGGTGAGATGTGGTGAGTCAGTAATACCTAGAGAGGTGAGATGTGGTGAGTCAGTAATACCTAGACAGGTGAGATGTGGTGAGTCAGTAATACCTAGACAGGTGAGATGTGGTGAGCTAGTAATACCTAGACAGGTGAGATGTGGTGAGCCAGTAATACCTAGACAGGTAAGATGTGGTGAGCTAGTAATACCTAGACAGGTGAGATGTGGTGAGCTAGTAATACCTAGACAGGTGAGATGTGGTGAGCCAGTAATACCTAGACAGGTGAGATGTGGTGAGTCAGTAATACCTAGACAGGTGAGATGTGGTGAGTCAGTAATACCTAGACAGGTGAGATGTGGTGAGTCAGTAATACCTAGACAGGTGATATGTGGTGAGTCAGTAATACCTAGACAGGTGAGATGTGGTGAGTCAGTAATACCTAGACAGGTGAGATGTGGTGAGTCAGTAATACCTAGACAGGTGAGATGTGGTGAGTCAGTAATACCTAGACAGGTGAGATGTGGTGAGTCAGTAATACCTAGACAGGTGAGATGTGGTGAACTAGTAATACCTAGACAGGTGAGATGTGGTGAGTCAGTAATACCTAGACAGGTGAGATGTGGTGAGTCAGTAATACCTAGACAGGTGAGATGTGGTGAGTCAGTAATACCTAGACAGGTGAGATGTGGTGAGTCTGTAATACCGAGACAGCTGAGATGTGGTGAGTCAGTAATACCTAGACAGGTGAGATGTGGTGAGCCAGTAATACCTAGACAGGTGAGATGTGGTGAGTCAGTAATACCTAGACAGGTGAGATGTGGTGAGCTAGTAATACCTAGACAGGTGAGATGTGGTGAGCCAGTAATACCTAGACAGGTGAGATGTGGTGAGTCAGTAATACCTAGACAGGTGAGATGTGGTGAGTCAGTAATACCTAGACAGGTGAGATGTGGTGAGTCAGTAATACCTAGACAGGTGAGATGTGGTGAGCCAGTAATATCTAGACAGCTGAGATGTGGTGAGTCAGTAATACCTAGACAGGTGAGATGTGGTGAGCCAAGTAATACCTAGACAGCTGAGATGTGGTGAGTCAGTAATACCTAGACAGCTGAGATGTGGTGAGTCAGTAATACCTAGACAGGTGAGATGTGGTGAGCTAGTAATACCTAGACAGGTGAGATGTGGTGAATCAGTAATACCTAGACAGGTGAGATGTGGTGAGCTAGTAATACCTAGACAGGTGAGATGTGGTGAGCCAGTAATACCTAGACAGGTGAGGTGTGGTGAGTCAGTAATATCTAGACAGCTGAGATGTGGTGAGTCAGTAATACCTAGACAGGTGAGATGTGGTGAGCTAGTAATACCTAGACAGGTGAGATGTGGTGAGTCAGTAATACCTAGACAGGTGAGATGTGGTGAGTCAGTAATACCTAGACAGGTGAGATGTGGTGAGTCAGTAATACCTAGACAGGTGAGATGTGGTGAGTCAGTAATACCTAGACAGGTGAGATGTGGTGAGCCAGTAATACCTAGACAGGTGAGATGTGGTGAGTCAGTAATACCTAGACAGGTGAGATGTGGTGAGTCAGTAATACCTAGACAGGTGAGATGTGGTGAGTCAGTAATACCTAGACAGGTGAGATGTGGTGAGTCAGTAATACCTAGACAGGTGAGATGTGGTGAGTCAGTAATACCTAGACAGGTGAGATGTGGTGAGTCAGTAATACCTAGACAGGTGAGATGTGGTGAGTCAGTAATACCTAGACAGGTGAGATGTGGTGAGTCAGTAATACATCAAGGGTCTTTCAGCTGATAAAACAGACCCTTCTCTCACTGTTACATATGATTTAGTGTTTGCTACTTCTTATACTAGTCATGCTGTCTATAGACACTGTAGTTCTGCTGCAGTGACCAGAGAGACCAGTAGTTCTGCTGCAGTGACCAGAGAGATCTGTAGTTCTGCTGCAGTGACCAGAGAGATCTGTAGTTCTGCTGCAGTGACCAGCGAGATCTGTAGTTCTGCTGCAGTGACCAGAGAGACCTGTAGTTCTGCTGCAGTGACCAGAAAGATCAGAGCCCTTCTGAATGTGACCGGATGTCTGGACCGTCAGTCACAGCGGCTGGGAAACATTCTCCAACCCAGACCCGGCGAGCCCTGCATCGTATTTTTAGCCACCAGACTGGGGAGGGGGGGAGGGGGTTGTGTGCACAAGGGACTAAGATTTCTGCCTTAGGAATTTGAGCTGTGGTGGAATTCGGCCAAGCAGTTACACAACTTCCACTGTTTTAATATGGCTTAAAAATGTCCTTCCCCTGAGGTTAAAGGTTAGAGGTCAGGTGCTCTCTTCAGCGCAGAGCAACGCTGGAGGAAAGTTCCAGAGGCTGGGAGGGTGAGGATGCTGTGTTCGCTGTGTCAAGTAGGAGGAAACTCTGATTACGTCCCAAATGGCACCCTATTCCCTATATAGTGCACTATTTTTTACCAGTTCTCTATGGGGTTCTGGTCAAAAGTAGTGCACTTCATATTGAATAGGGTACCATTTGGGATGTGCACTCTGTCTCTCAGTTGCCCCCAGTACAGACTGGAAGCAGGGACTGTATAGTAGTCTTTCAGTACAGACCGGAAGCAGGGACTGTATAGTAGTCTTTCAGTACAGACCGGAAGCAGGGACTGTATAGTAGTCTTTCAGTACAGACTGGAAGCAGGGACTGTATAGTAGTCTTTCAGTACAGACTGGAAGCAGGGACTGTATAGTAGTCTTTCAGTACAGACCGGAAGCAGGGACTGTATAGTAGTCTTTCAGTACAGACTGGAAGCAGGGACTGTATAGTAGTCTTTCAGTACAGACCGGAAGCAGGGACTGTATAGTAGTCTTTCAGTACAGACCGGAAGCAGGGACTGTATAGTAGTCTTTCAGTACAGACCGGAAGCAGGGACTGTATAGTAGTCTTTCAGTACAGACCGGAAGCAGGGACTGTATAGTAGTCTTTCAGTACAGACTGGAAGCAGGGACTGTATAGTAGTCTTTCAGTACAGACCGGAAGCAGGGACTGTATAGTAGTCTTTCAGTACAGACCGGAAGCAGGGACTGTATAGTAGTCTTTCAGTACAGACCGGAAGCAGGGACTGTATAGTAGTCTTTCAGTACAGACCGGAAGCAGGGACTGTATAGTAGTCTTTCAGTACAGACTGGAAGCAGGGACTGTATAGTAGTCTTTCAGTACAGACTGGAAGCAGGGACTGTATAGTAGTCTTTCAGTACAGACCGGAAGCAGGGACTGTATAGTAGTCTTTCAGTACAGACCGGAAGCAGGGACTGTATAGTAGTCTTTCAGTACAGACCGGAAGCAGGGACTGTATAGTAGTCTTTCAGTACAGACTGGAAGCAGGGACTGTATAGTAGTCTTTCAGTACAGACTGGAAGCTGGGACTGTATAGTAGTCTTTCAGTACAGACTGGAAGCAGGGACTGTATAGTAGTCTTTCAGTACAGACTGGAAGCAGGGACTGTATAGTAGTCTTTCAGTGCAGACTGGAAGCAGGGACTGTATAGTAGTCTTTCAGTGCAGACTGGAAGCAGGGACTGTATAGTCGTCTTTCAGTACAGACTGGAAGCAGGGACTGTATAGTAGTCTTTCAGTGCAGACTGGAAGCAGGGACTGTATAGTAGTCTTTCAGTACAGACTGGAAGCAGGGACTGTATAGTAGTCTTTCAGTACAGACTGGAAGCAGGGACTGTATAGTAGTATTTCAGTACAGACTGGAAGCAGGGACTGTATAGTAGTCTTTCAGTGCAGACTGGAAGCAGGGACTGTATAGTAGTCTTTCAGTACAGACCGGAAGCAGGGACTGTATAGTAGTCTTTCAGTACAGACCGGAAGCAGGGACTGTATAGTAGTCTTTCAGTACAGACCGGAAGCAGGGACTGTATAGTAGTCTTTCAGTACAGACCGGAAGCAGGGACTGTATAGTAGTCTTTCAGTACAGACCGGAAGCAGGGACTGTATAGTAGTCTTTCAGTACAGACTGGAAGCAGGGACTGTATAGTAGTCTTTCAGTGCAGACTGGAAGCAGGGACTGTATAGTAGTCTTTCAGTACAGACCGGAAGCAGGGACTGTATAGTAGTCTTTCAGTACAGACCGGAAGCAGGGACTGTATAGTAGTCTTTCAGTACAGACCGGAAGCAGGGACTGTATAGTAGTCTTTCAGTACAGACCGGAAGCAGGGACTGTATAGTAGTCTTTCAGTACAGACTGGAAGCAGGGACCCTATAGTAGTCTTTCAGTACAGACCGGAAGCAGGGACTGTATAGTAGTATATCATACTGGTTCTATCAACTAGATTTCTCCATAGGAATACAGCAGGCTGTAGGACAGTCTGCAGCAGGGGGGGTGGCTTGTCTGTGGTAAAAATGCTTAGGTTTGTAAAGCACGGTGGTAGGATCAGGCAACCAACCCCTAAAGTGATGGTTCATGAATAAACATGTAATAGCTTCCAATGAATGAAGTCATTCTGAATAAGAAAATGTGTATAAACTATAGCCAACAGTAGCCTACTTGCATCTATCTGTAGGCCTTCATGTCCTGGACAGTAGAATGTCCTGAACCTGTTTTATGAACAAACAAACGGGAAGTACTGGTTAAAACAGTATCTCTTCTCTTCTGATTATCTCTTATCTCCATGACGTCAGCCAATACTTTGGGGATCTTATGTATCGGTTAAATCGGTTAAATAACACGATAAAGAGTGACAATGATCTTTGCACTTTGTTATTTTAACAGATATCAACAAAGTGTCCAAAACACGAACGTTATTGCATTATAAATGTTGATGCAATTATGTTTCAACATCGCTCACATATGCCTATAGATATAAGTTTAAATCCGCTTGGGCATTAATTATTCCAGAACTTCTCAATGAGTCTCGCTCAGATGCTCCCCGTGCTCATTAGCCTACATTGGACGCCTGAATAGGTAATTATATAGGAGTGATGGTGATGAATAATAACCTAGATTACGCAGACATGAAATAATAGGCTATAAAAGGTGAACATCCTTACCCACTGAGCGCTTCTCCCCACTTACGCTTGGTTTGCATTGACAAGTGGCACGCGATGGGGGTCTGGGGAAACTGCGGTTGTTGCTGCTACCGCGCGAACATCAGAGGGGTATCGGTACGATAACGCGGGTGCTGCGAAGGGGTGGAAGTAAAACTAGTCCTTTCAAAAAGTAGATCCTTACATCAGGAGAGAGGAGGTCGACGCTCCTCCATTGGAACAGGCGCTCGCTCGGTGGATTCTAACCGGAGTTTAATGACCACCAGCGAAAGCTACTGTCTCTGCTATAACTGGCTCGGTCACGTGATTGATGATATTTTGCTTGTCATTTGCATGGCAACGATTTAAACGCTGACAAACGATATCAGAGATGAGGAAACTATTTGTTGTTGGTTTATTTATGAACCTTCACCAGTGAACATTCAGTTACAGTATGACCCATGTCATCATCATCATCATCATCAATCATCATAATTCTTTGTACCTGTTAGTGTTTTCCGATTATGATTTTGTGATACTGAATGTGAAGCTGGAGTTCGTGCCCTGCAGTGTTAAAACAATTAGGGTGTGGACTGGAGGAATGGAGAAAGAGAATGAGAGAAGAATAGAGAGAGCAAAGGTGAGGAAGAGTGAAGAATAAGAGGAGCAGGAGAAGGGAGGGTGGAGTACATAGCAGGAGAAGGGAGGGAGGAGTACATAGCAGGAGAAGGGAGGGAGGAGTACATAGCAGGAGAAGGGAGGGAGGGGTACATAGCAGGAGATGGGAGGGAGGAGTACATAGCAGGAGATGGGAGGGAGGAGTACATAGCAGGAGAAGGGAGGGAGGAGTACATAGCAGGAGAAGGGAGGGAGGAGTACATAGCAGGAGAAGGGAGGGAGGAGTACATAGCAGGAGAAGGGAGGGAGGAGTACGTAGCAGGAGAAGGGAGGGAGGATACATAGCAGGAGAAGGGAGGGAGGAATACATAGCAGGAGAAGGGAGGGAGGAATACATAGCAGGAGAAGGGAGGGAGGAGTACATAGCAGGAGAAGGGAGGGAGGAGTACATAGCAGAGGCATTAGATGAAAGACTTCTCTGTGTTCTAGAACTGTCTCTGTCTCCATGGTAGCGCTGAAGACTGCATACTGCAATCCCAAGCTTCTATTGTCACCCACCTACTCCTAGTTACTGCTCTGTCACAACACGCACACACACTCTGGCAGGACACCCACACACGGACCGAAGCACGCACGCACGCACGCACGCACACACACACACACACTCCTAACTCACAGATTTGGCAGGACACGCACATTCCTCTCTGCGCACACACACACACACACACCCACACACACAAAGCAGAATCTGCAGAGTCCTTCAGATACATATTATACACACACAACACACAAACACACAACTGTTGTTTTACGACCAGCAACAGTGTGCGTATGTTTGCCCAAGTTCGGCAGGCACACTTTCTTGGTTTCAGGTGTTAGTCTCCGTGACAGTCAACACACAGCAGGGTTTCTCCAACTGTACTACCCACATGTTGCCCTTCTGGCCTGAATCCAGAACTAAAACTACATTTACAATGACAACAAGGTCATAAAACTGAACACACAGTTTACAGAGGTGTAAAGTGTTGTTTATTACAGAATCATGGTATCGTTACCCATATCTAGTGGTGTTTATAACAGTATCATACTGTAGTTACCCATATCTAGTGTTTATAACAGTATCATACTGTCGTTACCCATATCTAGTGGTGTTTATACAGTATCATACTGTCGTTACCCATATCTAGTGGTGTTTATACAGTATCATACTGTAGTTACCCATATCTAGTGGTGTTTATACAGTATCATACTGTCGTTACCCATATCTAGTGGTGTTTATACAGTATCATACTGTAGTTACCCATATCTAGTGGTGTTTATACAGTATCATACTGTAGTTACCCATATCTAGTGGTGTTTATACAGTATCATACTGTAGTTACCCATATCTAGTGGTGTTTATACAGTATCATACTGTAGTTACCCATATCTAGTGGTGATTATACAGTATCATACTGTAGTTACCCATATCTAGTGGTGTTTATACAGTATCATACTGTAGTTACCCATATCTAGTGGTGTTTATACAGTATCATACTGTCGTTACCCATATCTAGTGTTTATAACAGTATCATACTGTCGTTACCCATATCTAGTGGTGTTTATACAGTATCATACTGTAGTTACCCATATCTAGTGGTGTTTATACAGTATCATACTGTCGTTACCCATATCTAGTGTTTATAACAGTATCATACTGTAGTTACCCATATCTAGTGGTGTTTATAACAGTATCATACTGTCGTTACCCATATCTAGTGGTGTTTATACAGTATCATACTGTAGTTACCCATATCTAGTGGTGTTTATAACAGTATCATACTGTCGTTAACCATATCTAGTGTTTATAACAGTATCATACTGTAGTTACCCATATCTAGTGGTGTTTATACAGTATCATACTGTAGTTACCCATATCTAGTGGTGTTTATACAGTATCATACTGTAGTTACCCATATCTAGTGGTGTTTATACAGTATCATACTGTAGTTACCCATATCTAGTGTTTATAACAGTATCATACTGTCGTTACCCATATCTAGTGTTTATAACAGTATCATACTGTCGTTACCCATATCTAGTGTTTATAACAGTATCATACTGTAGTTACCCATATCTAGTGGTGTTTATACAGTATCATACTGTAGTTACCCATATCTAGTAGTGTTTATAACAGTATCATACTGTAGTTACCCATATCTAGTGGTTTATAACAGTATCATACTGTAGTTACCCATATCTAGTGGTGTTTATACAGTATCATACTGTAGTTACCCATATCTAGTGGTGTTTATACAGTATCATACTGTAGTTACCCATATCTAGTGGTGTTTATACAGTATCATACTGTAGTTACCCATATCTAGTGGTGTTTATAACAGTATCATACTGTCGTTACCCATATCTAGTGTTTATAACAGTATCATACTGTAGTTACCCATATCTAGTGGTTTATACAGTATCATACTGTAGTTACCCATATCTAGTGGTGTTTATACAGTATCATACTGTAGTTACCCATATCTAGTGGTGTTTATACAGTATCATACTGTAGTTACCCATATCTAGTGGTGTTTATAACAGTATCATACTGTCGTTACCCATATCTAGTGGTGTTTATACAGTATCATACTGTAGTTACCCATATCTAGTGGTGTTTATAACAGTATCATACTGTAGGTACCCATATCTAGTGGTGTTTATACAGTATCATACTGTAGTTACCCATATCTAGTGTTTATAACAGTATCATACTGTAGTTACCCATATCTAGTGGTGTTTATAACAGTATCATACTGTCGTTACCCATATCTAGTGGTGTTTATACAGTATCATACTGTAGTTACCCATATCTAGTGGTGTTTATAACAGTATCATACTGTAGTTACCCATATCTAGTGGTGTTTATACAGTATCATACTGTAGTTACCCATATCTAGTGTTTATAACAGTATCATACTGTAGTTACCCATATCTAGTGGTGTTTATACAGTATCATACTGTAGTTACCCATATCTAGTGGTGTTTATACAGTATCATACTGTAGTTACCCATATCTAGTGGTGTTTATACAGTATCATACTGTAGTTACCCATATCTAGTGGTGTTTATACAGTATCATACTGTAGTTACCCATATCTAGTGGTGTTTATAACAGTATCATACTATCGTTACCCATATCTAGTGTTTATAACAGTATCATACTGTAGTTACCCATATCTAGTGGTGTTTATACAGTATCATACTGTCGTTACCCATATCTAGTGTTTATAACAGTATCATACTGTAGTTACCCATATCTAGTGGTGTTTATACAGTATCATACTGTAGTTACCCATATCTAGTGGTGTTTATACAGTATCATACTGTCGTTACCCATATCTACTAGTGTTTATAACAGTATCATACTGTAGTTACCCATATCTAGTGGTGTTTATACAGTATCATACTGTAGTTACCCATATCTAGTGGTGTTTATACAGTATCATACTGTAGTTAACCATATCTAGTGGTGTTTATAACAGTATCATACTGTAGTTACCCATATCTAGTGTTTATAACAGTATCATACTATCGTTACCCATATCTAGTGGTGTTTATACAGTATCATACTGTCGTTACCCATATCTAGTGGTTTATACAGTATCATACTGTAGTTACCCATATCTAGTGGTGTTTATACAGTATCATACTGTAGTACCCATATCTAGTAGGTGTTTATAACAGTATCATACTGTCGTTACCCATATCTAGTGGTGTTTATACAGTATCATACTGTAGTTACCCATATCTAGTGGTGTTTATAACAGTATCATACTGTAGTTACCCATATCTAGTGGTGTTTATAACAGTATCATACTGTAGTTACCCATATCTAGTGGTGTTTATAACAGTATCATACTGTCGTTACCCATATCTAGTGGTGTTTATACAGTATCATACTGTAGTTACCCATATCTAGTGGTGTTTATACAGTATCATACTGTCGTTACCCATATCTAGTGGTGTTTATACAGTATCATACTGTCGTTACCCATATCTAGTGGTGTTTATACAGTATCATACTGTCATTATCCATATCTAGTGGTGTTTATACAGTATCATACTGTAGACCATATCTAGTGGTGTTTATACAGTATCATACTGTCATTATCCATATCTAGTGGTGTTTATACAGTATCATACTGTCGTTACCCATATCTAGTGGTGTTTATAACAGTATCATACTGTCGTTACCCATATCTAGTGGTGTTTATACAGTATCATACTGTAGTTACCCATATCTAGTGGTGTTTATAACAGTATCATACTGTCGTTACCCATATCTAGTGTTTATAACAGTATCATACTGTAGTTACCCATATCTAGTGGTGTTTATACAGTATCATACTGTCGTTACCCATATCTAGTGGTGTTTATACAGTATCATACTGTCGTTACCCATATCTAGTGGTGTTTATACAGTATCATACTGTAGTTACCCATATCTAGTGGTGTTTATAACAGTATCATACTGTAGTTACCCATATCTAGTGTTTATAACAGTATCATACTGTAGTTACCCATATCTAGTGTTTATAACAGTATCATACTGTAGTTACCCATATCTAGTGTTTATAACAGTATCATACTGTAGTTACCCATATCTAGTGGTGTTTATAACAGTATCATACTGTCGTTACCCATATCTAGTGGTGTTTATAACAGTATCATACTGTCGTTACCCATATCTAGTGGTGTTTATAACAGTATCATACTGTCGTTACCCATATCTAGTGGTGTTTATAACAGTATCATACTGTCGTTACCCATATCTAGTGTTTATAACAGTATCATACTGTAGTTACCCATATCTAGTGGTGTTTATAACAGTATCATACTGTAGTTACCCATATCTAGTGGTGTTTATACAGTATCATACTGTAGTTACCCATATCTAGTGGTGTTTATACAGTATCATACTGTCGTTACCCATATCTAGTGGTGTTTATACAGTATCATACTGTCGTTACCCATATCTAGTAGTGTTTATACAGTATCATACTGTAGTTACCCATATCTAGTAGTGTTTATACAGTATCATACTGTAGTTACCCATATCTAGTGGTGTTTATAACAGTATCATACTGTCGTTACCCATATCTAGTGGTGTTTATACAGTATCATACTTTCGTTACCCATATCTAGTGGTGTTTATAACAGTATCATACTGTCGTTACCCATATCTAGTGGTGTTTATACAGTATCATACTGTAGTTACCCATATCTAGTGGTGTTTATACAGTATCATACTGTCGTTACCCATATCTAGTAGTGTTTATACAGTATCATACTGTAGTTACCCATATCTAGTAGTGTTTATAACAGTATCATACTGTAGTTACCCATATCTAGTGGTGTTTATACAGTATCATACTGTCGTTACCCATATCTAGTGGTGTTTATACAGTATCATACTGTAGTTACCCATATCTAGTGGTGTTTATACAGTATCATACTGTAGTTACCCATATCTAGTAGTGTTTATAACAGTATCATACTGTAGTTACCCATATCTAGTGGTGTTTATAACAGTATCATACTGTAGTTACCCATATCTAGTGGTGTTTATACAGTATCATACTGTCGTTACCCATATCTAGTGGTGTTTATACAGTATCATACTGTCGTTACCCATATCTAGTGGTGTTTATACAGTATCATACTGTAGTTACCCATATCTAGTAGTGTTTATAACAGTATCATACTGTAGTTACCCATATCTAGTGGTGTTTATACAGTATCATACTGTAGTTACCCATATCTAGTGGTGTTTATACAGTATCATACTGTAGTTACCCATATCTAGTGGTGTTTATACAGTATCATACTGTAGTTACCCATATCTAGTGGTGTTTATAACAGTATCATACTGTAGTTACCCATATCTAGTGGTGTTTATACAGTATCATACTGTCGTTACCCATATCTAGTGGTGTTTATACAGTATCATACTGTCGTTACCCATATCTAGTGGTGTTTATACAGTATCATACTGTCGTTACCCATATCTAGTGGTGTTTATACAGTATCATACTGTAGTTACCCATATCTAGTAGTGTTTATAACAGTATCATACTGTAGTTACCCATATCTAGTGGTGTTTATAACAGTATCATACTGTAGTTACCCATATCTAGTGGTGTTTATACAGTATCATACTGTCGTTACCCATATCTAGTAGTGTTTATACAGTATCATACTGTAGTTACCCATATCTAGTGGTGTTTATACAGTATCATACTGTCGTTACCCATATCTAGTGGTGTTTATACAGTATCATACTGTAGTTACCCATATCTAGTGGTGTTTATACAGTATCATACTGTAGTTACCCATATCTAGTAGTGTTTATAACAGTATCATACTGTAGTTACCCATATCTAGTGGTGTTTATAACAGTATCATACTGTAGTTACCCATATCTAGTGGTGTTTATAACAGTATCATACTGTAGTTACCCATATCTAGTGGTGTTTATACAGTATCATACTGTAGTTACCCATATCTAGTGGTGTTTATACAGTATCATACTGTCGTTACCCATATCTAGTGGTGTTTATACAGTATCATACTGTCGTTACCCATATCTAGTAGTGTTTATACAGTATCATACTGTAGTTACCCATATCTAGTAGTGTTTATAACAGTATCATACTGTAGTTACCCATATCTAGTGGTGTTTATACAGTATCATACTGTCGTTACCCATATCTAGTGGTGTTTATACAGTATCATACTTTCGTTACCCATATCTAGTGGTGTTTATACAGTATCATACTGTCGTTACCCATATCTAGTGGTGTTTATACAGTATCATACTGTAGTTACCCATATCTAGTGGTGTTTATACAGTATCATACTGTAGTTACCCATATCTAGTGGTGTTTATAACAGTATCATACTGTCGTTACCCATATCTAGTGGTGTTTATACAGTATCATACTGTAGTTACCCATATCTAGTGGTGTTTATAACAGTATCATACTGTAGTTACCCATATCTAGTGGTGTTTATACAGTATCATACTGTAGTTACCCATATCTAGTGGTGTTTATACAGTATCATACTGTAGTTACCCATATCTAGTGGTGTTTATACAGTATCATACTGTAGTTACCCATATCTATCTAGTGTTTATAACAGTATCATACAGTCGTTACCCATTTCTAGCGGTGTTTATATTGTAACACAGACAAGTTGTCACATCGTACCAGCTGTCTGTTTGAGATGAATCATAACCACATATACGTTTTGATTTAATTAGGATCTTTTTTTAATCAAATGCACACAACTGTTGATCTCATAAAGGCTGGGCTTGCGGTTTCTGATCAGTTCAATATGCAATGAATATGCCTGATCGCCGTTGAAGCATCTAAGATGTGTGGATGTTGAATAACTGCAGAGCCGCAGGAAAACTACCATGACGTTTCAGTCCAATATGCAATGATTGTTTATAGTTAAAGCATCAGAGAAGTTGAGGACAATAGGTGGAGCCACATCCCCCAGTCAAGACCATGAGTCAGGCATGATTCAGGGCCACCAGAGAGCATGGTGTCATATTGTTGGAGAGGTAGCCAGCACCAGAGAGCATGGTGCCATATTGTTGAAGAGGTAGCCAGCACCAGAGAGCATGGTGCCATATTGTTGGAGAGGTAGCCAGCACCAGAGAGCATGGTGCCATATTGTTGAAGAGGTAGCCAGCACCAGAGAGCATGGTGTCATATTGTTGAAGAGGTAGCCAGCACCAGAGAGCATGGTGCCATATTGTTGAAGAGGTAGCCAGCACCAGAGAGCATGGTGCCATATTGTTGGAGAGGTAGCCAGCACCAGAGAGCATGGTGCCATATTGTTGGAGAGGTAGCCAGCACCAGAGAGCATGGTGCCATATTGTTGGAGAGGTAGCCAGCACCAGAGAGCATGGTGCCATATTGTTGGAGAGGTAGCCAGCACCAGAGAGCATGGTGTCATATTGTTGAAGATGTAGCCAGCACCAGAGAGCATGGTGTCATATTGTTGGAGAGGTAGCCAGCACCAGAGAGCATGGTGCCATATTGTTGGAGAGGTAGCCAGCACCAGAGAGCATGGTGTCATATTGTTGGAGAGGTAGCCAGCACCAGAGAGCATGGTGCCATATTGTTGGAGAGGTAGCCAGCACCAGAGAGCATGGTGCCATATTGTTGGAGCGGTAGCCAGCACCAGAGAGCATGGTGCCATATTGTTGAAGAGGTAGCCAGGACCAAGGAGGTTCACACCGTTATAGATGGGTGAACAGGGCTCTGAGATCGATGCACACACGGGCACACATAAACGAGCGCACACACAGACACACATAAACAAACGCGTGTTCATGCACGCATGCACATACACAAACACACAAACACACATCCAACAATGTGAGAGCATGGAGATAGTTGGGTGAACTGGCTCTGTGAACACACACACCCACACAACAATGTGAGAGCATGGAGATAGTTGGGTGAACTGGCTCTGTGAACACACACACCCACACAACAATGCAGCGACATGGTCCTGGGTGAACTGTGTTCTGTCTGTGAGTGATTAGTAATCAGGTTGTTGGCCAGGTCCAGGGTGTGTTCTACTCTACATCGCACGCTGGACCACCAAACAATGACACTTCCTATCCTGCTCCCCCTCTGTATCTCTGTCTCCTGCTCTCTCTCTCTCTCCCCCCTTTCTCTTTCCCTCTATCAATCACTCTCCCTTCGCTCTCTTTCTCTCTCTTCCCCTCTTTCTCTCTCTTTCCCTCTCTCTCGCTTTCTCTCTCTTTCCCTCGCTCTTTCTCTCTCTCTCTCTCGCTCTTTCTCTCTCTCTCTCTCTCTCTCTCTCTCTCTCTCTCTCTCTCCCCCACTCTTTCTCTCTCCCCCCGCTCTTTCTCTCTCACTCACTCACTCACTCACTCACTCTCTCTCTCTCTCTCTCTCTCTCTCGCTCTCTCGCTCTCTCTCTCTCAGTTTACTGTGTAACTGGGTCAGCAGCCCTGCCAACTGAGCCTAACCCCCATTCACTCCCAACGCCAATTCTACAGCCTTGGACAGCGCTGACCTCTGTGAGGCCTTGAATTAAGTATTCAAATACACAATAATATTCATTCATGGTTGGACTTCTGCATCATAGAAAGTGTAAGTGGGCCTCCGTTGGTTAGCAACGTTGACTACAGTATGCAAAATGAGTCATCACTATGTTCGATAAAAATCTCCATGATATTTTTGGTTGAATCTAAAGGGGTTGAGTGTGTATCTCTGACACAGCCTGTGTGTTTGTTCATTTGTTTGTGTGTGTTTGTGATGTTGTTTGTCCTCAATCCAATCACATGTCCTGAGTTATAACGAGTATTCTCTGCAGCTGGATCAGTAGACAGACTAGGAGACAGGCAGCCTAGGAGACTGGCAGACTAGGAGACAGGCGGATTAGGAGACAGACGGACTAGGAGACTGGCAGACTAGGAGACAGGCAGACTAGGAGACAGATGGACTAGGAGACAGGCAGACTAGGAGATAGGCAGACTAGGAGACAGACGGACTAGGAGACAGGCAGACTAGGAGACAGGCAGACTAGGAGACAGGCGGACTAGGAGACAGGCGGACTAGGAGACAGGTGGACTAGGAGACAGGCGGACTAGGGGACAGG
Organism: Salvelinus namaycush; assembly: GCF_016432855.1. NCBI lineage: Eukaryota > Metazoa > Chordata > Actinopteri > Salmoniformes > Salmonidae > Salvelinus > Salvelinus namaycush. Next base: position 13,942 of record NW_024057697.1, on the reverse strand, counting down.
TGGACTAGGAGACAGGCAGACTAGGAGACAGGCAGACTAGGAGACAGGCAGACTAGGAGACAGGCAGACTAGGAGACAGGCAGACTAGGAGACAGGTAGACTAGGAGACAGACGGACTAGGAGACAGCCAGACAACCTCATTTGGCCAATGGGAGAAAGGTTATTTGAATGGGCTGACATGGTGAGAGATGCTGTTTGTTTTGAGTTGTTATGAAAGAGGCCATCTTGTTTGAGCTAATGGTTTGTCGTTGCCACGGGGACACACATTCTCCAGAGTGGTGTTCATGTCCATTTTTCCCCTCCTCTTCATTCTCCCCACAGAGCTGAACTGAGCAGACACAATCAAACAAGTGTGATGCTGGATTCCCCTCTCTGTGTATCTCTATCTCTCCCTCTCCCCTTTCCCTCCCTCCTCTTCACTCTTCCCTCACTCCCTCAATCCCTCTCCCCTTTCCCTCCCTCCTCTTCACTCTTCCCTCAATCCCTCTCCCCGTCTCTCTCCCTCTCTCTCTTTTCCTCTCTCTGTCTCCCCCTCGCCCCCCTCTCTCTCTCTCCCCCTCCTGCTCTTTCTCTCTATCTCTTCATCTCTCTCTCTCTCTCCCTCCCGCTCTTTCTCTGTCTCTCTTTCTTTCTCCCCCTCTTTCTCCCTCTCCCTCCCTCTCTCTCTTTCTCTATTTCTCCCTCCCTCTCTCTCTCTCTATCCCTCCATGTCTGTCCATCCCATCATCTGTCCTCTTTCTCTCTCTCCGTCTCTCTCTCCCTCCTCACTCCCTTCTTCCCTCTCTCCTTCCTTGTTTGTCCATCCCCTCCTGTGTCCTCCCACTGATCCTTCCATCCTCTTGTTCTCCCCTGGCAATGAGAGAAACAGCTGTTCAAGAATCACAAGACCCGTTGGAAAAGTAGAACATTCGCTGTGAAATCAGGGGGAATGCAAACGTTGAAATGGGAGAATGACTGTAAGCGAGGTTAACTATCCAAAACAATGGAGTGTGAGAGGAGGTCCACCAAGTCGAGAGCAAGCTGTTTCCCCGCTAGTCTGATCTGAAGGGTCTGCGTACCAAATGGCACCCTATTCCCTATTTAGTACACTACTTTTGACCCAAAGGAGGGAGTAGGGGGCCATTTGGGACATACAGGGTGTTGATCTCTGAGCTGGTCCAAATGGTTGGAGGGTCACGGGAAAGGAAACGTCTGTTCTCTGCGTGACTAGCAGGGTAATCCTATCTGACTAAGGTGGTTGTGTTTCATTAGTTGTCGTTCCTATGGGTTCCTGTTAAGTGTCTCACAGCCTTCAGTGTTGCTGAATCTTTCATCTGGACCGCAGGCTGAGAAGCGGTGCTGCCTACTCCTTGGTAAATAAGAGTTGATATTAAAACGGACACTTCAGAACTGACTGAGTAGATAGAGGGTGTATCCGCAATGGCACCCTGTTCCCCATATAGTACACTACTTTTGAAGAGAGTGCTATGGGTCCTGGTCCAATGTAGTGCACTATGTAGGGTATCTGGTGCCATTTGAGGACCGGTCAGCAACATTTCACGGACCAGAGTTGGGGTGGGTCATAATCATCTCTTCTTCCTGAAGTGTGCACTAGTTCACTACTCCACACAAATGTAAAAGAAATGGATTGGTGTTGGCTTGGAGAGGGAGCTTACAAATACCAGTCATTTCTTTTCAAATCCATGAAGGGTAGTGAATGAGTATCTCCCTTCTTTTCTCTCCTCCTCGTTCCCTTCATTTCTCCCTCTCCTCCTCTTTTTTATTTAACCTTTATTTAACTAGGCAAGTCAGTTAAGAACAAATTCTTATTTACAATGACGGCCTACCCCGGCCAAACCCTAACCGGGACGACGCTGGGCCAATTGTGCGCCGCCCTACGGGACTTCCAATCACGTCCGGTTGTGATACATAATGGAAGTCAAACCAGGGTCTGTAGTGACGCCTCTGGCACTGAGATGCAGTGCCTTAGACCTCTGCCCCACTCGGGAGGTCTGCTGGACAGTGACGTCATAATGAGTCAGTCACATTATGGCGTGTAATCCACTAAACATAATTTGATCATAACATGTTATTTAGTTATGATCTGTCCGATGCTGTCCTGGACAAACTCATATCTCTGGCGTATGATCGCCTGACCTTGGTGTTTAGAGCGGCCGTCATTTCTCTCTCTGCTCCTCTTCAACAAGCTCCGTTCTGGTTGTCCAGAGTGGCTTCGTCCCAAATGTATCCCTATTCCCTGTATAGTGGACTAAATAGGGCATTGGGTACCATTTGTGACACAGACGTAGCTACATAGCTCAGATAAAAGCAGAGCAACAGTTTGTTTATGCAGCTGAAGATTTCACTGGAGCCGCTTGAATCCTTCCTGCCCTGAGGGCATAGTAACAGAAACAACAACAGCCAGTATAGGACACCAGTCCTGGCTCTGGTTACATATCTACTAGATATGCATTTCCTCAAGTTAATGTTTAGTCAAGATGTATGCGTTTATGAGGAACTTTGTGAGGATCATTGTGCAGAGGTGTAAGACTCAGAGCTACATAACTGTATTTCAGTGTTAGTATGTGTCTCTGGTAAGACTGTGATGTCACGAAGGGCAAGGAGAGCCTTCAGCAGGCCACACAGGAGTCTTGATGCAGGACTAGATTCACCCAGTAGGCTACTTTATGTTACTGGGAGAGAGAACAAAAAGAGAAGCTTTATTGTGTGAGGCGTTGTGCTTGCAGCTTTCCTGAACACATTGGTTTGTCATGTGGTCCTGGGACGGTCCCAGCCTCCTAGGCCGGAGGAGAAACATGGCGTTCAGCACGGTGTGGCGCCGGGCGGGGAGTCAGAGGCCCTGACATACTGAACATGTACCTGGTATTCATGCAGGAATCCATTTACCCAGTAGACTAGTTTATGTTACTAGCAAAGAACAAGAAGAGTGGCTTCATTGTTTTCCTGAACTCGTTGTCTTGTGGACCTGGGAGAGTCCCGATTCTGCATTAAAAACAACACCCTATTGCCTATATAGTGCACTACTTTTGACCAGGGTTGGCAACCTATTCCCTTTATAGGGCCCTGGTCAAAAGTAGTGTACTAAATAGGGAACAGGGTGCCATTTGGGACACATATCTAGCCTCCCAGCCTCCAGGACATGGGTTGGGTGTGGTGCGGTGTGGGTGGTGAGTCAGAGGCGTTGGACAGAGCAGAACAGAGCATAACAGAGACGAACAGAACAGAGCCGAACAGAACAGAACAGAGCAGAACAGAGCTGCCTGGATGAGTTCTGTCTGTGCCATAGATCAAGAGAGACAGCTGTGGACTCAGTGCTTGTGAGGCCCTGTAACAGGAAGTGGGCTTGGCTTTACATGGCGGCTCACTGGCCGGGCTGGGCTGGCATGTCTGTTGTGTTTTCCCCCTATGACAGACAGACAGAGCTCACTGTTCTGATCCATTGGAACACCCAGTTAGACCGTGACACATATTTGTTCTATTCCAGCACTAATCAAGGAATTTTATACTAACTTGATGATTAGTTTACCAGTTATGCTGGCATTGTAATAGAAACAATATATGATGAATATGACAGACGAGGATATGATGGTGCAACCTGATCTCAGAGCATTTCATATTATTCTGTACGTAAATCCGAGACAGTGTGATATGTTACATTTCATATGGTATGTATTATTTTGTTGATGTCCATCATCCATTTCATATGATATGTTATGAATTTGCTTACGAATTTGTTGTTGCTAACGTTAGCTAGGTGGATAGGTGGGTAACGCTGATGTTAGCTACCTATAGGGGTTAGGGGTTAAGGTTAGGGTTAAGGTTAGGATTTAGTTTAAAGGGTTAAGGTTAGGGATAAGGTTAGGATTTAGTTTAAAGGGTTAAGGTTAGGGTTAAGATTAGGATTAGGATTTAGTTTAAAGGGTTAAGGTTAGGGTTAGCTAAAAGGGTTAGAGGAAGGGTTAGCTAACATGTTAAGTAGTTGCAAAGTACCTAATGAGATGTGATGAGATTCAAACACGCAACCTTTGGGTTGCTAAACGTTGGCGTTATACCACCCAGCTTTAGTTTTTAAGTGACCTTCTGTCTTGTGTAACCAAACGTAACACATCTGTCACGATCGTCATACGAAGGAGACAAGGCGCAGCGGGATTTGAATACATTCTTCTTTAATATAAAGAAAGAACACGAAGAACACTAAACAAACTAACGAACGTGAAGCTAATAATAACGAGTGCAGACATGCAACATCACATAGACAATTACCCACAAAACCAAAATGGAAAATGGCAACCTAAATAGGATCCCCAATCAGAGACAACGATAAACAGCTGTCTCTGATTGGGAACCAATTCAAGCCACCATAGACCTACATATACCTAGACAATACCAAAACCCCATAGATATACAAAAACTCCTAGACAAGACAAAAACACCCATACCACCCTCGTCACACCCTGACCTAACCAAAATAATAAAGAAAACAAAGTTAACTAAGGTCAGGGCGTGACAATATCATATTCATTTGAGTTTCTCGGATTTACATTTACTATGTTACGTCTAGTCTATGAGGCCAGGCTGGATGGTGTTGTAATAGAACAATATAATGATGGATCTGACAGACGAGGATGTGATGGTGGTGTAATAGAACAATATAATGATGGATCTGACAGATGAGGATGTGATGGTGTTGTAATAGAACAATATAATGATGGATCTGACAGACGAGGATGTGATGGTGTTGTAATAGAACAATATAATGATGGATCTGACAGACGAGGATGTGATGGTGTTGTAATAGAACAATATAATGATGGATCTGACAGACGAGGATGTGATGGTGTTGTAATAGAACAATATAATGATGGATCTGACAGACGAGGATGTGATGGTGTTGTAATAGAACAATATAATGATGGATCTGACAGACGAGGATGTGATGGTGTTGTAATAGAACAATATAATGATGGATCTGACAGACGAGGATGTGATGGTGTTGTAATAGAACAATATAATGATGGATCTGACAGACGAGGATGTGATGGTGTTGTAATAGAACAATATAATGATGGATCTGACAGACGAGGATGTGATGGGGTTGTAATAGAACAATATAATGATGGATCTGACAGACGAGGATATGATGGTGTTATAATGATGGATCTGACAGACGAGGATGTGATGGGGTTGTAATAGAACAATATAATGATGGATCTGACAGACGAGGATGTGATGGTGTTGTAATAGAACAATATAATGATGGATCTGACAGACGAGGATGTGATGGTGTTGTAATAGAACAATATAATGATGGATCTGACAGACGAGGATGTGATGGTGGTGTAATAGAACAATATAATGATGGATCTGACAGACGAGGATGTGATGGGGTTGTAGTAGAACAATATAATGATGGATCTGACAGACGAGGATGTGATGGTGTTGTAATAGAACAATATAATGATGGATCTGACAGACGAGGATGTGATGGTGTTGTAATAGAACAATATAATGATGGATCTGACAGACGAGGATGTGATGGGGTTGTATTAGAACAATATAATGATGGATCTGACAGACGAGGATGTGATGGTGTCGTAATAGAACAATATAATGATGGATCTGACAGACGAGGATGTGATGGTGTTGTAATAGAACAATATAATGATGGATCTGACAGACGAGGATGTGATGGTGTTGTAATAGAACAATATAATGATGGATCTGACAGACGAGGATGTGATGGTGGTGTAATAGAACAATATAATGATGGATCTGACAGACGAGGATGTGATGGTGTTGTAATAGAACAATATAATGATGGATCTGACAGACGAGGATGTGATGGTGTTGTAATAGAACAATATAATGATGGATCTGACAGACGAGGATGTGATGGTGTTGTAATAGAACAATATAATGATGGATCTGACAGACGAGGATGTGATGGTGTTGTAATAGAACAATATAATGATGGATCTGACAGACGAGGATGTGATGGTGTTGTAATAGAACAATATAATGATGGATCTGACAGACGAGGATGTGATGGTGGTGTAATAGAACAATATAATGATGGATCTGACAGACGAGGATGTGATGGGGTTGTAGTAGAACAATATAATGATGGATCTGACAGACGAGGATGTGATGGGGTTGTATTAGAACAATATAATGATGGATCTGACAGACGAGGATGTGATGGTGTCGTAATAGAACAATATAATGATGGATCTGACAGACGAGGATGTGATGGTGTCGTAATAGAACAATATAATGATGGATCTGACAGACGAGGATGTGATGGTGTTGTAATAGAACAATATAATGATGGATCTGACAGACGAGGATGTGATGGTGTTGTAATAGAACAATATAATGATGGATCTGACAGACGAGGATGTGATGGTGTTGTAATAGAACAATATAATGATGGATCTGACAGACGAGGATGTGATGGTGGTGTAATAGAACAATATAATGATGGATCTGACAGACGAGGATGTGATGGTGTTGTAATAGAACAATATAATGATGGATCTGACAGACGAGGATGTGATGGTGTTGTAATAGAACAATATAATGATGGATCTGACAGACGAGGATGTGATGGTGTTGTAATAGAACAATATAATGATGGATCTGACAGACGAGGATGTGATGGTGGTGTAATAGAACAATATAATGATGGATCTGACAGACGAGGATGTGATGGGGTTGTAGTAGAACAATATAATGATGGATCTGACAGACGAGGATGTGATGGTGTTGTAATAGAACAATATAATGATGGATCTGACAGACGAGGATGTGATGGTGTTGTAATAGAACAATATAATGATGGATCTGACAGACGAGGATGTGATGGGGTTGTATTAGAACAATATAATGATGGATCTGACAGACGAGGATGTGATGGTGTTGTAATAGAACAATATAATGATGGATCTGACAGACGAGGATGTGATGGGGTTGTAATATAACAATATAATGATGGATCTGACAGACGAGGATATGATGGTGTTGTAATAGAACAATATAATGATGGATCTGACAGACGAGGATGTGATGGTGTTGTAATAGAACAATATAATGATGGATCTGACAGACGAGGATGTGATGGTGTTGTAATAGAACAATATAATGATGGATCTGACAGACGAGGATGTGATGGTGTTGTAATAGAACAATATAATGATGGATCTGACAGACGAGGATGTGATGGTGTTGTAATAGAACAATATAATGATGGATCTGACAGACGAGGATGTGATGGTGTTGTAATAGAACAATATAATGATGGATCTGACAGACGAGGATATGATGGTGTTGTAATAGAACAATATAATGATGGATCTGACAGACGAGGATGTGATGGTGTTGTAATAGAACAATATAATGATGGATCTGACAGACCAGGATGTGATGGGGTTGTAATAGAACAATATAATGATGGATCTGACAGACCAGGATGTGATGGTGTTGTAATAGAACAATATAATGATGGATCTGACAGACGAGGATGTGATGGTGTTGTAATAGAACAATATAATGATGGATCTGACAGACGAGGATGTGATGGTGTTGCAATAGAACAATATAATGATGGATCTGACAGACGAGGATGTGATGGTGTTGTAATAGAACAATATAATGATGGATCTGACAGACGAGGATGTGATGGTGTTGTAATAGAACAATATACACTACATGATCAAAAGTATGTGGACAGCTGCTGTTTGTGAGGCCCTGTAACAGGAAGTGGGCTTCAAATGGCGTCTCACTGGCCGGGCTGGGCTGGCATGTCTGTTGTGTTTCCCCTACAGAGCTCACTGTTCTGATCCATTGGGACACACAATTGGATCGTGGCACATATTTATTCTATTCCAGCACTAATCAAGGATTTAAACTAACTTGATAATTAGTTTAGGGCTCCTGAGTGGTGCAGCGGTCAAAGGTACTGCATCTCAGTGCAAGAGGTGACACCAGGCTGAATCACAACCGAATCCAGGCTGAATCACAACCGGCCGTGATTGGGAGTCCCATAGGGCGGCGCGCAATTGGCCCAATTGGCCCACAATTGGTCGTTCAGGTTTGGCTAGGGTAGGCCGTTATTGTAAGTAAGAATTTGTTCTTAACTGACTTGCCTAGTTAATTTTAAAAAATGACCAGTTATGCTGGCAGATGAGGATATGATGGTGCAACCTGGTCTCAGAGCATTTCATATTATTCTGTACGTAAATCTGAGACAGTATGGTATGTTACGTTTCGTATGGTATGTATTAATTTGTGGATGTCCATCATCCATTTTGTATGATATGTTACGAATTACAATTCGTACAATATGTGAATGTGCTTACGACGCTTGGCATTGGGTATGGTGAACAAAAGCTTGGGTGTGGCTGCTCAGCCATGGAAACCCATTTCATGAAGCTCCCGATGAATAGGTAGGGTGCTGACGATCCTTCCAGAGGAAGTTTGGAACTCGGTAGTGAGTGTTTACGCGCTTCAGGACTAGGCGGTCCCATTCTGTGAGCTTGTGTGGCCTACCACTTCCCGGCTGAGCCTTTGTTGCTCCTAGACATTTCCACTTCGCAGTAACAGCACTTACAGTTGACCTGGGCAGCTCTAGCAGGGCAGACATCTTACGAACTGACTTGTTGGAAAGGTGGCATCCTATGACGGTGCCACGTTTAAAGTCACTGAGCTCTTCAGTAAGGCCATTCAACTACCAATATTTGTCTATGGAGATTGCATGGCTGTGTGCTCGATGTTATACACCTGTCAGCAACGGGTGTGGCTGAAATAGCCAAATCAACTACATTTGAAGGGGTGTCCACATACTTTTGTACATATAGTGTATGATGGATCTGACAGACAAGGATATGATGGTGCTGAGAAAACCCACCTGCTGGCACTAGAGGATCAAAGGTTAACAACCTGCTGCCAGGCTAAAGAAAATACACACAAAGCAACTCAACAGACCGTCAAAATAGCTGATTGAGTTGTTTAGGTCTCTGAGTCAAACTGAAGATAGATTCAGGATCCTCCCTGTCCTGGGAGAAACCAAGCAAAACCAAGAGGTGAGTCAGCTGCACATACAAAACAGACACGTCAGGAATGATTCTCCTTGGATGATTAATAAACACTTTTATGGGTCTGTCTCTCACTGTCATATATCAGACTCTCAAAGCATACTGACTAGTCCATATAAACATAGTGCCTAGTCCATATAAACATACTGACTAGTCCATATAAACATACTGACTAGTCCATATAAACATAGTGCCTAGTCCATATAAACATACTGACTAGTCCATATACACATACTGACTAGTCCATATAAACATAGTGCCTAGTCCATATAAACATACTGACTAGTCCATATAAACATACTGACTAGTCCATATAAACATAGTGCCTAGTCCATATAAACATACTGACTAGTCCATATACACATACTGACTAGTCCATATAAACATAGTGCCTAGTCCATATAAACATACTGACTAGTCCATATAAACATACTGACTAGTCCATATACACATACTGACTAGTCCATATACACATACTGACTAGTCCATATAAACATACTGACTAGTCCATATACACATACTGACTAGTCCATATACACATACTGACTAGTCCATACTGACTAGTCCATATACACATACTGACTAGTCCATACTGACTAGTCCATATAAACATACTGACTAGTCCATATACACATACTGACTAGTCCATATACACATACTGACTAGTCCATACTGACTAGTCCATATACACATACTGACTAGTCCATACTGACTAGTCCATATACACATACTGACTAGTCCATATAAACATACTGACTAGTCCATATAAACATAGTGACTAGTCCATACAAACATACTGACTAGTCCATATACACATACTGACTAGTCCATATTAACATACTGACTAGTCCATATAAATATACTGACTAGTCCATACTGACTAGTCCATATAAACATACTGACTAGTCCATATTAACATACTGACTAGTCCATACAAACATACTGACTAGTCCATATACACATACTGACTAGTCCATATTAACATACTGACTAGTCCATACAAACATACTGACTAGTCCATACTGACTAGTCCATATAAACATACTGACTAGACCATACTGACTAGTCCATATACACATACTGTCTAATCCATATTAACATACTGACTAGTCCATACTGACTAGTCCATATAAACATACTGACTAGTCCATATTAACATACTGACTAGTCCATACAAACATACTGACTAGTCCATACTGAGTAGTCCATATAAACATACTGACTAGTCCATATAAACATAGTGACTAATCCATATAAACATACTGACTAGTCCATATAAACATACTGACTAGTCCATATTAACATACTGACTAGTCCATATAAACATACTAACTATTCCATATAAACATACTAACTAGTCCATATAAACATACTGACTAGTCCCTATAAACATACTGTCTAGTCCATATAAACATACTGACTAGTCCATATTAACATACTGACTAGTCCATATAAACATACTGACTAGTCCATACAAACATACTGACTAGTCCATACTGACTAGTCCATATAAACATACTGATTAGTCCATACTGACTAGTTCATATAAACATACTGTCTAGTCCATATAAACATACTGACTAGTCCATACAAACATCCTGACTAGTCCATACTGACTAGTCCATATAAAGATACTGACTAGTCCATATAAACATACTGACTAGTCCATACAAACATACGGACTAGTCCATACTGACTAGTCCATATAAACATACTGACTAGTCCATATAAACATACTGACTAGTCCATACTGACAAGTCCTTATAAACATACTGACTAGTCCATATAAACATACTGACTAGTCCATATAAACATACTGACTAGTCCATACAAACATACTGACTAGTCCATACTGACTAGTCCATACAAACATACTGACTAGTCCATATTGACTAGTTCATATAAACATACTGTCTAGTCCATATAAACATACTGACTAGTCCATACAAACATACTGACTAGTCCATACAAACATACTGACTAGTCCATACTGACAAGTCCTTATAAACATACTGACTAGTCCATATAAACATACTGACTAGTCCATATAAACATACTGACTAGTCCATACAAACATACTGACTAGTCCTTACTGACTAGTTCATATAAACATACTAACTAGTCCATATAAACATACTGACTAGTTCATATAAACATACTGACTAGTCCATATAAACATACTGACTAGTCCATATAAACATACTGACTAGTCCATATAAACATACTGACTAGTCCATACTGACTAGTCCATATAAACATACTGACTAGTCCATATAAACATACTAACTAGTCCATATAAACATACTGACTCGTCCATATAAACATACTGTCTAGTCCATTTAAACATACTAACTAGTCCATATAAACATACTGACTAGTCCATACAAACATACTGACTAGTCCATACAAACATACTGACTAGTCCATACTGACAAGTCCGTATAAACATACTGACTAGTCCATACAAACATACTGACTAGTCCATATAAACATACTAACTAGTCCATATAAAGATACTGACTAGTCCATATAAACATACTGACTAGTCCATACAAACATACTGACTAGTCCATACTGACTAGTCCATATAAATATACTGACTAGTCCATATAAACATACTGTCTAGTCCATATAAACATACTGACTAGTCCATACAAACATACTGACTAGTCCATACTGACTAGTCCATATAAAGATACTGACTAGTCCATATAAACATACTGACTAGTCCATACAAACATACTGACTAGTCCATACTGACTAGTCCATATAAACATACTGACTAGTCCATATAAACATACTGTCTAGTCCATTTAAACATACTAACTAGTCCATATAAACATACTGACTAGTCCATAAAAACATACTGACTAGTCCATACAAACATACTGACTAGTCCATACTGACTAGTCCATATAAACATACTGACTAGTCCATACAAACATACTGACTAGTCCATACTGACTAGTCCATATAAACATACTGACTAGTCCATACAAACATACTGACTAGTCCATACTGACTAGTCCATATAAACATACTGACTAGTCCATACAAACATACTGACTAGTCCATACTGACTAGTCCATATAAATATACTGACTAGTCCATATAAACATACTGACTAGTCCATACTGACTAGTCCATATACACATACTGACTAGTTCATATAAACATACTGTCTAGTCCATATAAACATACTGACTAGTCCATACAAACATACTGACTAGTCCATACTGACTAGTCCATATAAAGATACTGACTAGTCCATATAAACATACTGACTAGTCCATACAAACATACTGACTAGTCCATACTGACTAGTCCATATAAACATACTGACTAGTCCATATAAACATACTGTCTAGTCCATTTAAACATACTAACTAGTCCATATAAACATACTGACTAGTCCATACAAACATACTGACTAGTCCATACAAACATACTGACTAGTCCATACTGACAAGTCCTTATAAACATACTGACTAGTCCATACAAACATACTGACTAGTCCATATAAACATACTGACTAGTCCATAAAAACATACTGACTAGTCCATACAAACATACTGACTAGTCCATACTGACTAGTCCATATAAACATACTGACTAGTCCATACAAACATACTGACTAGTCCATACTGACTAGTCCATATAAACATACTGACTAGTCCATACAAACATACTGACTAGTCCATACTGACTAGTCCATATAAAGATACTGACTAGTCCATATAAACATACTGACTAGTCCATACAAACATACTGACTAGTCCATACTGACTAGTCCATATAAATATACTGACTAGTCCATACAAACATACTGACTAGTCCATACTGACTAGTCCATATAAACATACTGACTAGTCCATACTGACTAGTCCATATAAACATACTGACTAGTCCATATAAATATACTGACTAGTCCATACTGACTAGTCCATATAAACATACTGACTAGTCCATATTAACATACTGACTAGTCCATACAAACATACTGACTAGTCCATATACACATACTGACTAGTCCATATTAACATACTGACTAGTCCATACAAACATACTGACTAGTCCATACTGACTAGTCCATATAAACATACTGACTAGTCCATACTGACTAGTCCATATAAACATACTGTCTAGTCCATACAAACATACGGACTAGTCCATACTGACTAGTCCATACAAACATACTGACTAGTCCATACTGACTAGTCCATATAAACATACTGACTAGTACATATAAACATACTGACTAGTCCATACTGACTAGTCCATATAAACATACTGACTAGTCCATACAAACATACTGACTAGTCCATACTGACTAGTCCATACAAACATACTGACTAGTCCATACTGACTAGTCCATATAAACATACTGACTAGTCCATATAAACATACTGACTAGTCCATATAAACATACTGACTAGTCCATATAAACATACTAACTAGTCCATACAAACATACTGACTAGTCCATACTGACTAGTCCATATAAACATACTGACTAGTCAATATAAACATACTGACTAGTCCATATTAACATACTGACTAGTCCATATAAACATACTGTCTAGTCCATACAAACATACTGACTAGTCCATACTGACTAGTTCATATAAACATACTGACTAGTCCATACGACTAGTCCATATAAACATACTGCTAGTCCATATAAACATACTGACTAGTCCATATACATACTGACTAGTCCATATAAACATACTAACTAGTCCATACACAATACTGACTAGTCCATACTGACTAGTCCATATAAACATACTGACTAGGCCATATAAACATACTGACTAGTCCATACTGACTAGTCCATATAAACATACTGAC